>NC_043704.1:28263853-28265260 GCF_006229205.1 Suricata suricatta
TAGCAATGGATAGATTATCTAATCAGGAAATCAACAAGGAAACAATGGCTTTGAATGACACACTGGACCAGATGGATGTAACAGATATAGTCAGAACATTTCATCCAAAAGCAGCAGAATATACATTCTCCTCCAGTGCACATAAAACATTCTCCAGAATAGATCACATCCTGGGACACAAATAGTCCACAACAAGTATGAAAAGATTGAGATGGGGACGGGGGGGTGGAGCCAAGATGGCGGAGAGGAAGGGAGCTCTGTAAACTCCCTCTGCACCGTTTTTCGAACTGAGAAGGATATTACATTCATCTGAGAGAACGGAAGGAGAAAATACGAACTCCAGAAGGAATAGAACCTCAAGGATACCTGAGTGAGTGGGGGCGAATGGGGGAGATCCGAGGACGGGCCAGCCTGGGACGGGCAGGGGAGGTAAGATCCCCAGCCCAACGTGGCTCAAGTGCGCGGCGCCTGGGAGACAAAGGGAAGAGACAGAGTCGGAACACGCTCATAAAACTGTCCCTGGGGAAGAGGTATAGACTACTTGGCTGCGCTTGGAGACAGAAACCCACTCCATAGATAACTGCTGGGTAGCGGGGCGCAAGAGAAGGAATAGCCTCCAGCCCTAAGCCATCTCAGCGGGGAATCAGAGGCGCCTGTGGCTGTGAGAAGCGGCTGCTCTGGAGAGGTGCGCTTCCCGCTCCCCAGCGGGAAGCGGCCGGATCGGCGACTGCGCCAGGCAATTGGAACTTGGTTTTGGGAACGGGACCACGGACTTTTCCGCGGCACACCTCGCCCCCTGCACGGACTGCGCGAATTCCGGGTCCCCACAGGGAAGAAATAAGACGCGCACCGACAGGACCCTCAACAAAGAGTCGGTGGCGGGTGGAGGCCCGGGCGCGCGCTTAGAATGTGGGAGCTCCCAGCTCATTTCCAGCAGTGCACAGCTTCTTGAGCTGGGCTATCGGAAACTAAGAGAGACTCGGCTTTTTGCTTTTTGTTTTTTTCTTTTCCCCCATTGCAATCGCGATCCTGACTGGGGGTGGGGACTCCGCAATTGAGTCTGTGAAGGTGCGCACTTCACCTCCTGCTGATCATTTCACCTCAGGCAGGGGCGGAGCCTCTGAGAGCAGACTCCAAGACTTACCACATCAAACCAAGCCTATCCACCAGAGGGAGCTGCTGCTTGCTTTTTTTTCCCCCCCTTCGGTTTTTTTATTGTTTTGTTTTGTTTTGTTTTGCTTTGTTTTGGTTGTTTGTTTTTTTTAATATATAACAAAAATTTTTCTTTCTTCACTAGTTTCGTACTTATTTCTTTGTCATTATTACCCTTTTTTTTCCCTTTTTCTTTACTTAATTCCTTTAAATTTTACTCCTTATATTCCTTTCTCCTTTCTCCCTTACTTTTTC
>NC_043704.1:28265360-28311173 GCF_006229205.1 Suricata suricatta
GCTTTCCCTCTAAGGTCAGGAACAAGACAGGGATGTCCACTCTCACCACTGTTGTTCAACATTGTATTGGAAGACTTAGCCTCAGTGATTAGACAACACAAAGAAATAAAAGGCAACCAAATTGGCTAGAAGGAGGTAGGTCAAACTTTTCACTCTTCACAGACGACATGACACTCTGTTTGGAAAACCCAAAAGATTTCACCAAAAAACTGCTAGAACTGATCCATGAATTCAGCAAAGTGGCAGGATATAAAATCAATGCACAGAAATTGGTTGCACTTCTATCCACCAACAATGAAGCAACAGAAAGATAAATCGAGGGATCGATCCCATTTAAAATTTCACCAAAACCCATAAAATACCCAGGAATAAATTTAACCAAAGCGGTGTAAAATCTGTACACTGAAAACTATAGAAATCTTATGAAGCAAATTAAAGAAGGCACAAAAAAGGGGGGAAATATTCCATGCTCCTGGACAGGAAGAACACATATTGTTAAAATGTCAATACTACCCAAAGTAATCTATATATTCAATGCAATACCTATCTAAATAACACCAGCATTCTTCACAGAGCTAGAAAAAAGAATCCTAAAATCTGAATGGAACCAGAAAAAACCTTGAATAGCCAAAGAAATCTTGAAAAAGAAAACCAAAGCAGGAGGCACCACAATCCCGGACTTAAAGCTGTATTACAAAGCTGTGATCATCAACACAATATGGTACTGGCACAAAAATAGACACTCAGATCAGTGGAACAGAGAACCCAGAAATGGACCCCCAAACGCATGGCCAACTCATCTCTGACAAAGCAGGAAAGAATAGCCAATGGAATAAAGACAGTCTCTTCAGCAAGTGGTGCTGGGAAAACTGAACAGTGACATGCAGAAAAATGAACCTGGATCACTTTCTTACACCAGACAAAAAAATAAACTCAAAATGGATGAAAAACCAAAATGTAAGACAGGAAGCCATCAAAGTCCTTGAGGAGAAAGCAGGAAAAAAGCCTCTTTAACCTTGGCCACAGAAATTTCTTACTCAACACATCTCCAAAGGCAAGGGAAACAAAAGCAAAAATGAACTATTGGGACATGGTCAAAATAAAAAGCTTTTGCATAGCGAAGAAAACAATCAGCAAAACTAAAGGCAACCAACAGAATGGGAGAAGATATTTGCAAATCACATATCAGATAAAGAGTTGGTATCCAAAATCTATGAAGAACTTATCAAACAACACCCAAAAAACAAAAAATTCAGTGAAGAAATGGACAAAAGACATGAATAGACACTTCTGCAAAGAAGACACCCAGGTGGCCAACCAACACATGAAAAAACGCTCACCACTTATCATCAGAGAAATACAAATCAAAACCACAATGCCTCACACCTTCAGAATGGCTAACATTAACAACTCGGGCAGGGGCACCTGGGTGGCTCAGTGCTGACAGCTAACTCAGAGCCTGGAGCCTGCTTCTGGTTCTGTGTCTCCTTCTCTCTCTGCTCCTCCCCCTCTCATGCTCTCTCTGTATCAAAAATAAATAAAACATTAAAAATTTTTTTTAAAAAAACCTCAGGCAACAACAGATATTGGTGAGGATGTGGAGAAAGAGGATCTCTTTTGCACTGCTGGTGGGAATGCAAACTGGTGCAGCCACTCTGGAAATCCACATGGAAGTTCCTCAAAAAATTAAAAAATAGAACTACCCTACAACCCAGAAATTACACTAGTAAGTATTTATCCAAGAATATAGGTATGCTGTTTTGAAGGGGCACATGCACCCCAATGTTTATAGTAGCACTATCAACAATAACCAAAGTTTGGAAAAAACCCAAATGTCTGTCAATGGATGAATGGATAAAGAAGGGATTTTGGGAGGGGTGATGGCCTACATGGGTAAGGGGCATAAAGGAATCTACACCTGAAATCATTGTTGCACCATATGCTACCTAACTTGGATATAAATTTAAAAAATAAATTAAAAAAAAGAAGAGAGAGAATGATCCTCAAATTAGGGAAAAGAGTTATGTGAGTTAGGAGGAAGTTCTCTACTATGATAATAGTAAAGAGACTTGATGAGATGACTAATGATTCAAGCTAGAAGCTAAAAGAGAGAAGTAGAGAATTACCCACTCTTTCTCCTTGGGAGACTAGTTGGAAATGCTCACTTATGTAAGAAATACTAAAATCAGAAGTCAGAAGCAGTGTCAGGGGCAAGGGCTGGAGGCAATGAGTTTGATTTGGGAAGGCAAGATTGTATATGCCTGTAAGTAGCCAGCAGGAAATGTCCTATAAGTTAGTACTTAGTAAACAGGTTGAGGATGAAAACAGAGATTTCATGATTATAGCTGCTTGCTGATCCCATAAGAAAGAATGATGTTGGTTAGGATGTTTGTAAAATTAAGAACATGTCCAAGAACAACAGTCTGGATGATACAAATACTTGGAGAATGGGCACAAAAAGATAATCCGAGAGAGGAATCAAGAAGAAGTAGAGCATTAACATGGAAGAAGGAAGAGTCAAGAAGAGAAGAGTGGTCAACACTGTCAAATACAAAGAGGTCAGATATGATAAGGACTTAACTGAATTCATTAATTTCATCCTCCATGTTTTAAAAAAAGTATTCCTAGATGTTAGATATCTTTCCAATTATTCAGGGAGAAATATTTTTATTGCTGTTTGAAAGATTGGTAGACAACATTTTTGCCCAATGTTAAATCAATTTGACTAACCATTATGCTCTTTGACTCCAGCTTTCTAAAAATCTTTAGTAGAAACTGAGATTCTAGACATTCTTTTCAGTATGTATACACAAAATATGAAAAATACAAATAAATATATCTGTTCATGTATAAACAGAATATCTGCCTTCCACTCATTGGTATTCACAGAATAATATTCACAGCTATATGCATTATGGTCTCTCTTTTCTAACCAGAGATGCTGACCCAAGTGCCAGGGATGAGTGAAAGCTGGAGGACAACTGTGATGAAACACTCCATGGGCCTACATAGCCCTTGAAGGAAAGTAATCAGTCTTAAATTTGGAATTAGAACCAAGAAACTGAGCAATAGGGGGAAAGAGGCTGTAGAGGAGGTGAGCAACAGGTCACCGAGGCCAAGCTAATCAGAGGAAAGAGGAACAGAAATGCCAAGCAGAGAAACCACAGAGCCCAGAGAAAGCTGGAGAAGGCACCAGCACGCCTGTTCAATTCCTGAGAAGATTCCATTTGCAGGCTGTAAAAACTCATAAGAATCTCCCTTGTACTTTCAGGTAGCTTGAATAAATCTATTCCCTGTAACCAATCTATCTAGATAAAAACTATCATGAAAGTTGACAAGCAGGGAAGAGAATTTTCAGGTCCAGCAAGATAAATAAATGAACAAAGGAACAAAAAGAATAGGGCAAAGTTGTTTAGAGATGGTAATATTTGAACTAAGCCTTAAATATGCTGGTCTGTCTGGCAAGTCAGTGTGCCAGTATATCTTTCACATGGGAGGTGAAGTCTTGAGATCAGGCTTGTGATCTCCAATGAAGAGTATATTGCAATTATGAAATCGAAAAATACTTCCATGTTGCATAAAGAATAGGGAAATATGAGAAATTGTCACAAAAAGTTCACTTTAGTACAGCAAAATGTAAAAATAAGGGGTTTGGTTATGAAGACAATTTGAGAAACCACTAACAACGATGTTTCTCCCTATTCCTTCAGTCTGGAATTAATAGACCATTTTCGCATAAGAAATGCCCCAATATCTATCTGAATATTGTAAACCAACAGTTTACTCTACCAAAGACAAAAAGAATAAAAATGGTCCCCCCCCCCCAATTTTTTAAAATGTTTATTTATTTATTTTTGAGAGGGGGAGGCAGGAAGGGGCAGAGAGATTGGGAGAGAAAGAGTCCCAAGCAGTCAACCCACTGTCAGCACAGAGCCCAACATGGGGTCCATCTCATAAACCAGGAGATCATGACCTAAGCCAAAATCAAGCATCAGACACTAAACCGACTGAGCCACTCAGAAGCCCCAATTCCCCAAATCTTTTTAAACATGTATTTTATGAATGTTATATACTCCATCCCAGATTTTAAAATAATCCAAATAAGTAAAAACTGCCTAGTCCCACCAAGTCAATTTAATGTTTTTTTAAATTCCATGTTGCTTATAAGCTTATACGCAAATACTAGAAAGATTTCAAAAGCTAAGAGAAATAGCCCCATAGACAAGAGGACTAAGAATGGAAATATTTAAAGTTCCTGATCGGTAATGGGGTTACTACTGAGAGCATTCAGAATAACTCACAAAGGATTCTAAATATATTGTGTCACGTTCAATAAGCAGAAGTATTTTATTCTTCCAGATGATTCCTTAGCTAACAATCTCATCCCCAAATATCATGGCACAGGGGAGAAGTGGTGTTGGTTTAATTTGGATTTATGTGCTATATCATCAGGAACAGATAAACCTGCATAATAAACAGCATATGCTGGCCTTAACCAAGCATGTGGATTCTGTTATATGAAAAGCAAATGTTCAAGAAACAAAATTAATATTAATGTATTTTGCAAAATCAAAGTCAGGAGCTACTTTTGGAGGAGCTGAATAATCACAGACCCTACTGTAGGCTAAATCCCACTTATTTCACAAAAGAGACCTGGTGGCCTCCAGTACTGAAGCCCACAGGTCTAAATACCAAACGATGTTTTTTATTCTTCATACAGAAAGTTGCTCCGTGAGAAAAATAAGTCTTATAAAAACCGCAATTACAGTCATTGACGACAAAAATGGAATTATGCAGACGATGACCACCATTGTCACAAAATTCTTCCAGGCTATTGTCACAGTAACTTTTGTGTTCCAGTTCTCTATTTTGGAATGCTCAGCTGCAAAGAACATAATGGGCAAGAATAATAAGCCAGGAAAGAGATTCCCTTTAAGGACAAGGGACGGGGCAGTCATGTTCAACGTTACCCAAATCTTGGCTACTGGTAGCACATTTGTGATCACTTAAAACTTCTACAAATTAAAAATGAATGTTTAAAAATTTTAATCTCGCTACCCCAAGAGGATAGTTTTCCCAAAATCCATATTCTTATCTCATTTTTGATCTCTGGAATCACATTTACTCATATAGATCATATGCACACTTTTCCATACCTACTGCTTCTCGTCTTGGGTCTTTCTGGATCTCACTCTGTCCACTATGACAAACAACAGTTGTCAAGGCTCCACTCTCTACACAGATGGTACATGGAAGTGGTGGGCTTTTTTTTCTTTTTATAAAGCAACTCCTCCTACAGTGGGCTGACAGCCTGCCTGATTAGAACCAAGTGTTCCATTGTCGCTATTTCTCCAAAAGAGTCAGAAATAAATCTGTCCCCTTAATATTAATGTGTATTCATATCTTTAAAATATCAGAATAAAGCACCTTAGGGTTCCATCATTTTGTCTAACAGAGAAAATTTCAAACATATCCTATGGCTTTCCTGGTTATTAAACCAAATAAATTCCCTCTCTCAGTGACTCAACGTTCTGTATTTCTGACCTCACGTAAGCATGCAGAGTAGAAGAGAAGCAAGCTGAGAAACTCCTGAAAGCCGCCTGTTTAGTTATTTACAAAAGAAAAAAAAAAGAGGATGCTAGCCTAAAAGTCATTCGTAATAATTTCATAATACCAAACAACTCTTTTAAGATGTGGTTGTACAAGATTTTAAAAAACCTGGAACACTGTCGCTGCTGAAGTCCTGTGTCAAACATCCAGGTACTAATGACGTTGTTCATTTCTTAAAATAACTATTATTTCTCAAATATAAAAAATATGCATTCTACAGAGTAATTAATAGGAATAAGGCATGAGTTAAAAATAGCCTGTGATCCTATACCCTGATACACCCATTGTTAATTTTTTTATTTATACAGTTTTATAATATGTATGTGTGCATGCGTGCTTGTGTGTTCTAGAAAGAGGATCATACAGCTGCATAAACAGCATTTTATACTTGTCAACGAATATATCATGGGACTCTTCTGCCTCTAATAAATGAATGTGTGTGTTACTTTTAATAACAAATACTATTCCGTGATATACTGTTGTACATTTTGTAAATTTACAGCTATGACGTTTCCAATTTTTCCCTATTGAAGATAATATTGTCTTGATGATAGTTGAAAATATACCTTGGTTCACAAATCTCATTACTTCCTTAGCATGCATTTTAGAAATATTTTTTATTTTTGAGTTTATCTATTTATTTTCGAGAGAAAGAGACAGATTGAGTGAGTGGGGAAGGAAAGAGAAAGAGAAGGAAAGAGAGAATCCCAAGCAGTCCCTGCACGATCAGCATGAAGCCGGATATGGGGCTCAGACTCAGGAACCATGAGATCATGACCTGAGTCAAAACCAAGAATCGAATGCTTAAGCGGCTGAGCCACCCAGGCATCCCAGCATACATTTTTAGAAGTGAAATTGCTGAGTCAAAGAATAAGCAAATTTAAAAATCTGAACCATGCTGTCCAACTGTCTTCCAACCGACAGAAGATGGTTTCGCTTGCTCATCCTGCCTCCTACTCCTTTTTCATTGAGAAAATAGACTTTCATTGCATGTTCCCTATCCTGTGTCCTGGGATACGTGCTCAGTACAAGATCAGGAGACATGGAAGGACTAAAACACGTTTCCAGCCAGCTCCTCCCAGAACTTATGGTTTAGTAATAGGATATACAGGTAATTTCATTGTACTGTCATAAACGACAAAGTTTTAGCAATGTGTACACAGTTGATTGAGGACGATGAATAAGATTCCCTAAACCTTCACTGAACATGCTCTAAAATGTGTTACTTCATTTTCTACACAAACATCGTAAGAGATGGGCTTTTATTATTTTCATCCTACGTAGAAAAAATCTACAACCCAAAGAACTGGATTTCACTCGTGTGGCTGCTCTACTCAGTTCCGTAGCACTCCGGCATTGTGATCTTGGACAAGAAAAGTTCTCTAAACCTCAGTTTCCTCATGGGTAACTTGAGGATAAAACAAACTTCCAGATTTGTAGCAAGAATTGAATTAAACGTGAATTCTTACAAAGCATTTAGCATAGTGCTTAGTATACAGTAAGTACTCAATAAATGTTATTACCCTAATGCCTCCACTGACTTTACGAATATCTCTATCCCAAAAGGGAGGGAGACAACTCTGCTCATGATCTATTTCATAATCAGAAATATTTCTTCAATGTTCAACCTAAATATTTTCAGTGGCCTTCAGTGATATGCAGTGATATGAACTTCTCTTTCTTAAGTAATGGAAATGTCTCTGTTTTCTTCCAAATTTTTATTTACTGATTCTTAAGCTATTTTTATGAAATTCCACTGTCTTAAAGCATTGCAGCCCTGCACTTGGTTTTGAGCATCTGAAGAAGTTATACTTTGAGTTCCTAGAGCAACCTACAATATATATTTTAAAATGTTCCAGCAGTAGGAGAAATTAGCTCATGTCATTATCTAAAGGCAAGAAGGACAGACTTTGGGAGGCTTAGGCAAGTTACAGGTGTAGAGTTTTAAGGAAAAAAACACATCTTTTAGGTATTTCAATTTTAGCATTTCTCATTCATGGAAGGATGTAAGAATTCATAAGTGACATATTCTGAACCTCTCAAGTAATCTGTTAAACCAGATCCTTTTTTCCCATGAATTATTCTAGAAATTGCCCACAGTGCAAGGCATTGCTGGCATTTAGTTCTCTTGTTTTAATTTTGACAGTGTTTCTAAATAAAAAATAAGCATGTTGCTTTTGCCTATTTTTTGCTAGTTAAACAGAAATATTTGGTTGAGAGAGAAGTGTCAAATTGTATGCCTGCCTGCAGTATTCAAATTGATCAGCTAACAGGCTCCGTTTTGTTTTGGAGCTTGGATAAAATAGCCCTCAAAGTGAAACTACCTCAAGCTTTTTAAAAACACAGAGATGTTCCTCATTAAATATGTAGAAATGCAGGGAAGCTATCTGCCTAAAAATGCTCAACTTAGCAGCAGCGATGACTCTAAGAGAGGTTCATTCCCATATCCTGAAAAATGTATTACTTTCGGCATCTGACTACTTTAACCCTTAACTCTTTGCCACTTACCTAAAGTTAACTCGGTGGCGTGTTTCTTTCGTAGGTTCACTAATTGTCCTTATCATTTTTTAAATTTTATTTAATTTTAAGATTTGGTGTAAAAAGTCTTGGTGGAATATTTGTCTCAGAGCTCCATATAATTTTCCTTTGTTTTCAATAATTTAAAGACTGTGAGTCACTCAGCCTTATTTATTACAATAGCAAAGGCATATATTTAAATCATCTCAACAGAATATTCTCCTTAATGTAATATTATTACATTGGGAATTTGTGGGATCCCTCCCTACCTCACTAGGAAATACTATACAAATGATTTACAATTAATATAATTCATGGAATAAAAAGTAATGTTTTTGATCTGTTACTATCATCATTATTAGCATTAATATTGATTTTTTAAAGCCACTTATAGATTCAGATGCAAAGCAGCAGTACAAATCTACTCCCCAAAAATGAATAATATTCACTTTTCTTTTTTCCATGTGAAGTATAATTTAGAGAGCCTTTCTGACCAGAAGAGAACCATATTACCCGATTGTAGTAAACATTCTTTTCTTAGAAAGAAACATCAACCTTGCAAATGCAGTAGCAGTGGATTCACTATTACTTGGAGCTTGAAGGCCAGCAAGCTGTGGCTCAATAGGGGGGAAAAGATTTATTTTCTCTAAGTGTCATACATCCCTTCCTTGACTTCAAAGTCAGACCCATTTCCAGTCCTCTCAGACGCAAACTGCAGTACTTACGTCAAGTGGATTTTCTAGTGGGTTATTTATTTCCATCTGTCTTATATTTGTGGGCAGGTTGAAAAGATCTGAGTCTGCTCGAGAGAGATGAAAGATAGACTCTAAAGCAAGAGCTGAGTTTAAGCAAGAAAATAAGACTCAACAATAGCGAATTAAACTTGAAACCTTGGGGAAATTCTTATTTCGGCAATTTTATGTGCAAATTTTAAGTTGCAAATAGGGAAATTTGACAATTTCTACATAGTTATATGTAACAGTGAAAAATGACGATTTATGTAAATGAAAGTGATAGGTCATGTATTTTCTAGGAAGCACATTCAAATTTAGTTTTATCTGTTGAATTTGTTTCTCATTGTTCTTGTGAAACTGCTTCAGTTTCCTAAGTTCTCCTTCAGTGGGCACCATCCACTCTTAACCTCCTCATTTCCTGTCATCCGGGACTCCATTCTTTATGAAATGTTCGCACCAACAACTAAGCAGAAAAGTGAATGTTCTAGTGGTGTCACACGCTGGTTCGAGGTTCTTGACTCTTCTTCACACATTAGGCCTACACATAATTTAAGTTGGTGTTAACTGCCGATTCATGTCCTTAGAACTTTTTAGATAAGTGGATGCTTCATTTCCCTAATGCAAACACTGTTCTTCATTCCGACTCTTATAAAATATTTAACAAATTACTCTGGTGTCCTTAGGTAAAAATAAATTGACTTAGAAAATGAGATATCAGCCTAATTAAACTATGTGTTAGATGGCTTTCTACCTGCCCATAGTTATAAATAAAAACCAACACCTTGTACTAAAAAGAAAATACATATAGCATTAATTAGTCTTCTAAGGATGGCTAACGTGAAAAAATGGATGCGTTTAGCACCAGGTAATTTACCCCCCATGACTTAGAAACAATTGTCAGGGGCATGGAATACAGATTGAGATGATCAGAATTTGCTGAACAACAGCTTTTAGCTTTCTCCTAGCTTGAACTTATATTAAACAGTCTTTGTACTGGGCAGATTTACTTTCTTTTTTAAGTGATCTATAGTAATGTTTACTAAAAATAACCCCAGGTGAGTTTTCCAACTATAAAACCTTTATAAAATTGATTGGAAAAAAAAAAAAAGATTAGCTGCAGATCCCCATGGCTTAGCACAACCAAAGTTCTCTTCTTGCACACATATAAGTCTGACACGGGTTGACTGAGGTTTCTTCCCCGGGTGGGGCTTCAGGGACACGGGCTGGTGGAGAACGTGTTACCTTGTGATGCTGCCGTCTTACTCGTGCTTTGGCCTTTGCCACAGCAAGGAGAGAAAGAGGTTAGGGGACTCAGCTACTCTTAAGAGAAGCTCCTCCCTTCTGTTCACAGTTCCTTGATGTAAACTTCAAGGGATGTTAGGACATTATCAAGCAAAGGGAAAATAACCAATTATGGTAAAGATTAGTAATCACTGGCACCTTCCAAGCACTAAATATTCAGTTCCCTCCTCTTCCCACACGTAACACATACTCAGCACTTCTGTGATAGGGTCAGGGTGATTACAAGAATCCACTCACTTTTAGAAAGAAGACAAATGGCACATAATCAGCAGCTCATATCAGTCCTGAGGTCCTCTGAGCAGCACACAGTGAAGGCTCCCTACCGTGTGTGACTCTAGTCTCCTTGTGACAAGCTCTGTTTTATCTTCATTCCCTTCTTTGACTCTATTTGAAAAGCGGTCTCTTCAGGGCTGCACAGCTTCCCTGGCCTCCTTGCTCACCCGAGGTTGTGTCCCCAAAGGCCATTTTCAGCTTCATACAAAGGCATCGTTCGTCCAGCTGTGGTTTCTTTGGCAGGTACATTCCTCTCAAATACTTAAGAGGCTTCCTTTCTCTTTGTTTTTAGTCAGTTCCATGTGCCCATAACCACACCCACACTTCAAACCTCTGGTAGCTCTTTGTTTTCTCGCTTCCCCGTCTTTTTTCTACCAATTTGATGGTGGCTACCGAAGTTCATCTATAATAACAGGTTGGAAGACCTCACTTTTAAAACTTTCTCTACCTTGGACCGCCTGGGTTGCTCAGCTGGTTAAGCATCCAACTCTTGGTTTCAGCTCAGGTCATGATCTCACAGTTTGTGAGTTCAAGGCCCCCATTGGTCTCTGTGCTGACAGTGTGGAGCCTGCTTGAGATCCTCTCCCTTTCTTTCTGACTCTGCCCAGCTCATTCTTTCCGTCTGTCTCTCTCAAAAATAAATAAATAAACTTAAAAATTTAAAAAGACTTTCCCTGCCTTAAGTACCATACTAAACTGAAAAGTTTTGTTCGATGGAAAACTTCCTTTGTGTTTCATTTGGGGCTAGAAGCAGTTGGCTTTTCCAGTGCTGTACCAATCCATATTTCTAGATCTCCTGTATTTCTTCTCATTTCTGCTTGTGAGTCAGCCACTCCTTTCCTGGATTCATCTTTATTTTTGTAGTTCCTTGCCAAGCACAGCCAACGGCATTTAGCAGACACTGTTCTGGTTCTTTTTTCACCTCTTACCTAGGAGCTAACTTTACCGGAGCATATGCTCTGCTTTCCAAGTTCTGATGTACAATAGTTTCAGCAAATGTCTTACCATTATATACATACATTTTCTTGTTTCCTCCTGGGTCATTCTTCTCACTTTCTGTCACTGTCTATCCAGTACACATCAAGTATCGTGTTATAGTAGAGCCCCATTTCTAATACTAATTTCTCTATTAATGAGAATGAGGTTATATAGATATGACAAATTAGCCACAGAATCTTCGTGGCTTATCATAACACAGGTCAATGTCTTGTTTGTATAAATATACAAGTTAAGAAGAAACTGCCCTCCATATGACTCAGGGCACCAGCCTACTAGAGACCACAGTGTCTTTAGCTCTGCCTTCTCAGCCTGTGGCTCCCGATGTTGCCAGGTCAAGAGGAACCTGTAATCATGCTTAAATACCGTAGACTTGAAGTGACACATGTTACTTTCTCTCATAACTGTAGCCCACAAACACCTGCACCTGCCCTAAGGGCAAGGGAGACAGAAATCTTTACATGACAAAGGAAAGGAAGGAGAGCAAAACTAAATGTTGTAGTGTCCCCCTCTCTTTTTGTATGTTAATGTTCAGATAAATATGGAAACATAGATAAGCCACAGTAACATTATTTAATCACCATGTTGGAGAAACATTTGTCCAAGTATTAGCTCATTTCATAAGTATAATTGGGAAGCACAAGTTTGATCCATTTCCTCACGTATAAAAATACCTAGTGACAAGTAGGTATAAAAGAAAGTTACATGGCAATCTAATTGGCCCTTAAATAAATAATAATAATAAAAACTCCCTCACAACTAGAGATATGACATGGAAAACAGACTGAATAAAAACAAAGCACTAGCAGGAAATAGTAAGAAGTAGAGCAGAAAAAAAATGGAGAAAAGGAAACAAATGAAAAGAAGAAAGAAAAGAATAAGACCATGTAAAAGTTTGGGAAATATTTTAAGTGTTGTCAACATTAAGGAATTATTTTGAATAAACTTAGGAGTCCATATAAAACATTGCTTTACAGCTTCAAAACTTTATCATGGCTAGGATATCAAGGTTCAGAACAAATAGACGAATCCTAAATGATGTTCAGAAATGGATATTCCTTAATTCCTGGGTCAAGAATGAGGGTTGTGAACATATTGGTGAGAGAGTGATGAGTCAGGTAAAAAAGCTGGCCCACCCACAATCATGGTACAAAGGGTGATAGCAGCCCTTCTAAGTTACTGAGCGCTCTGCGTATCATCCCGGCACCCCTGGGTGAGGGGGTTTGGGAGAAGGGGGAATAGGAATCCCTTAGAGGAGGAAATCCAGCAAGAAAATCACTTGAAATAAAATGTTTTCAAGAACGATTTCAAACAAGAGTTAAAATCTTTGCCAAAGAAATAGTTCGTTCAAATCGATAAAAGCATTTCTTAAAATCTAGATTCCTAAAATGTGAGGAGAGGCCCTTAAACTCTTTATGCAGAAAATCAGAAAGTAAATATTTTAGGCTTTGATGGCCGTACAATCTCTGTCATAGCTACTCACCCCTGCTGTCAGAGCAAGAAAAAAAAAACCCACAGACGATAAGATACATAAATGACAGCCCTGGTTATGTTTCTGTGAAGCTTTATTTACAAAAATAGATAGCAGCCTGTCCGAATCGGCCTACAGCCCACTGTTTGCAACTCTTGCTCTCCTAGAGAAAAATGGTGAATAATTGGAACAACATTTTAAAGTAAACTGGTCAGAAAAAGACAATGATCAACCATACTGGCAGCTAAAGAAATGCCAAGGAAAACAATGAAATTCTATTTTTCCCTAAAACATTACAAAATACCATGATATATGACTAGAGGGAGGAAAAGCATATTGACATAAGCGTCACAAAATTTCTAAAGACCGAATGCATATATATGTGTATATGTATAGACACACACTTCTACACACACACACACACACACACACACACACCCATATATATAGACACACACATATACAAAAACATAGAATTTGGAGGTCTTGCGAAGAATGCATGGTATTTAGTTTGAATTTTAGAATTTTAATTAATCCAAAAGCTATTTAGAGATGAATCAGGAAGGAGACAATATTTTTTGGTGGTCATAGTAATGGTTTATTTGGTAATATATATGCGCTTCCCAAGCCCCATTATTTACCTGGAGAACAGAAATAGGTAAGAAGTGGGAAAAGTCACACAATCTCTCTGTAGGTACTAGGAGTTCTTAGCACTGGGAACATGAGGTCCCCTACTCATTCTCCTCTCTTTTGCCTTCCTTCATTTCACGGACTGAGAAGCTTCTAGAGTAATCATATTAAGCAATAGCAAGAAGCATGTACTTTTATCCTTAGGAATGTCCATATCATATGAGGAGTCCTACTATTCCCATCTATCCATGAGTCCAACAATTCTTGTATAAAAATATCTTCCTAGTACCTGTGAACTGGAAGTAGAATAATTACTAAGTTCTATAGGTACCAAAAAAATGAATATTCCATGAATGAGTAAAATTCATTTCTGATATGTTCTCAACTATTATAAAAAACTGATAAAGGTTTATAAAGAGTATCATAGCAAATCAATCTTTTTTCCTTTTGAAATGATCTTCCTTTCTTCTCTGATCACAAAAGTAACCTTGCATCACTAGCAAATGTCACAGAGAAAGAACTTAAAAGAAACATTTTTCCATGATGCCAGTACTTGGACACAACTACTGTCGGTAGTGTGAAGCAGATACTCCCACATTTTTATATTTGTATATATGTGTGTACTTACCAACCTAAAGTCTGCTAGACAAAGCATTCTTTAATTTGCTCTATTTCATTTTAAAAGATAAACAATTTTAATGTACATAAGGAAAAACCAGACCCTTCTCTCTTAACCACATTGCATTGCACTGGAAGTATGCACCATAAATTATTTATGTCATCTTCTACTGATGGACATCTAGGCTGCAAAATTATTTTCACTATTTTACACTGTAACATGAACATTTCAGCACACATATTTGAGTGAGCTCGCCTTATTATTTCCCTTAGGGTAAATTCAAAGAAATACAATTTTCTATGTTGAAGAGTATCTAAATTTAATGTTTTGCATTATATTAATAAATTACCTTCTAGAAGAGTTGTAACAATTTACTCTCTCCCTAAGTTTCCAATATGAGTGTGTTTAAATAAGTTATGGTATTTCCACAGACTAAAATACTATGTTTCAAAAATTAATGACATGGCAAGCTATACATAGGATTATATTAGGTAAAACAAGATACAAGATACAATAAAGCACACCACTGATATATCACTATATAAATGACAATATATATGTGGAGAGGAATATGTATATTATATAATACATATGTGTGTGTGCCAAGAAGTGTCACAACATAGGGAAAAGATTGGGGCAAATCTTAACTGATCTCTTATGTTCTTCTATATTTGTTAAATTTCCTGGAATTTGTGAATATTTTAGTTATAATCTGAAAACCAGTATGTTAAAGAAATACCAGAAACAAAAAAATGTGGTTTTTGTTTTTCACATAAACTACATATTTTGTAGTTTACCTGATATTAAACATACAATTATAAAACAAAACACCTCTAACATGCCCCAATCAGGAATATTTAAATGTACTAAACTGAATTGTTTTTTCCCAACAAAGGACTTGTTTTAATTCGTGAAATGTCTTCACGCCTAAGAGCAAGCAGAAGAAAACCTCCACTAAGACAAGAGCAAAACGGTGATCCCCTAAAAACAGAGAAGAAACTAGCTCTTCAGAGCTAGCTCTAACCCTGGCTGCAGGCATTTTGGAAAGCCTTTTGGAAGGGAACAAATCATTAATAAAGACTCAATACTTACAGTGACCTTTGAACAATTCCAGATGTAGACATGCAGATTTTTCCACAACTAATAAAGAAGGGCTGGCTATGAACACTGACGGTCCGGAACAGATCTGCAGGAGACTAGAATTACATGGGACACAGAAAAGAGACTGAGCAGAAATGAAACAACACAAAAAGGATCCAGATCCTTCACTAAACAACCAGAGATTTATTCTCTAACATGAGTTTTGACCAATTATTTCCCGAGTGAAGAGGAGACGCATGTTATTTTATATTTTCTGGATATGATTATGGCTTTATCAGTCTTTATGATGCTCTTATTCTCCATCCTAACACGATGCTAAGTTTTTATACAGAGTGACTCATTGAATCCTCATATAAACCCAACCTAGTAAAGACTATTATTCACATTTTATAATTAGAAAAGTGAGGCACAGAAATTTAGATAGCTCAGCCAAGATCATGCATCTAGAACAGAGGTTGACGACTTCTTAAAGGGCTAGAGAGTAAATATCATATGTGCCAACATAAAGTCTCAGTCACAACTATTCGACTGTGCTGCATAGTGCAAAAGCATGCAGAGACAATACTCTAAGCAGTGAACATGGTGGTGTTGCCCAAACAGGTGGCAGGTTCACTGACCGTGGTTTGCCAACCCATGACCTCCAAAGTAGTAAAGCAAGATTCAAACTTAACTCTATGCCTTTAATAATTAAACTGTCATACAATAGAGGAAATACAATAAATGTGGTTCTCTTTCCATAGTCTGGGTTCACTCATTCTCAAATATTCTTTTGGAACTCTAGAGAGGCTCATTTTAAAGAAACTGACCAGTTAATGTGAGTTGTCACTTACTGTGATTTGGTGGGCAAACAGATACAGATTCCCAGAGGGTATAAATAAGGTAGGCAACTTTCCTAACAGAATGGGATTCAGCCCCTTCTTGTCAGGATAGATGTGGAGACCTGAAATTTAGAAGGCAATACTCAGCCTTCTAAAATGGAGAGAGAAAGAAGGAGACACATTGGGCCATTTTTAATTTAGAAATATTTAGTTTAACAAGTCCTATGATCTCAATATTTTTTCATAATTTCCAAATTATTGTCACTTAGTGAATTTGTCTCATAAGTATAAAAACATTGGGCAACGTGGCTGTACTCATTTTACATTGCTTAAAATTCAAAGTTGTAAGGAAAACATATTTTAATAATATTTAATTTTTTTTGAGTTCATGAAGTAGCACTGAAAAATAATCAAGGGGCGCCTTGGTGGCTCAGTCGGTTGAGCATCCGACTCCGGCTCAGGTCATGATCTCGCAGTTTGTGGGTTTGAGTCCTGCATGGGGGCTCTGTGCTGACTGCTGTCTCAGAGCCTGGAGCCTGCCTCAGATTCTGTGTCTCTCTCTTTCTTTGTCCCTCCCCTGTTCAGGCTCTGTCACTCAAAAATAAATTTAAAAATGTAAAAAAAAATTTTTTAAATAATCAAGTGCCCATTTTATTGATTTTTTAATAATGGATCTTCAGCAGAATTTATTTGGTAGCCACGTCCATGAACACAGAATGAATCAAGATTACATAAGACTGCTAAAATAATTGAGACGTTACATGATCGGTGTGCAGGAAAAAGAAAAGTCAGAAATTTAAACTCTCAGTCTTAACATTATCGTGGCCCATCAAATGACTTTGAGTGAATTCTCTCTAACTCTGAATCTTCTACAGGAAAATGACATTAATATCACCTGCTAACATACGAGGGCTATGAAACTTCTATGAAAAAGTTCATGAAGTTGCCTTGTAGATTTAAAACCCTATATTCATTAAGATAGTCTTCTAAGACTCACAATTTGATTTTACAAAGGAAAACATCTTTTTTTTTTTTTTTTTTTTTTAGTTTATCCTTCACAGACCTATAATTTTCACCAGAAACAGAGAAAAGAGAATGCCCTGAGTTTTGGATCTTTGTCAGCCCATCACTGTGAAAAAGCAAAGTCAACCTATAATCCTATTACCATTTAATTTTTTATGACCTATAAAATTCTTTCCTTACCATCAATAATCACCTACATTTCTAAATACTCCACTTACTAGATTCCTAAACTTTTTCAAAGACTAAAGAGTGAATAACAGTAACATTTATAGAACAGAAGTGTTTGTTTTAAGTAGTTTTCCCAAACCAGTTGACTAAAATTTTAGCTAGCTTTCTAAGAAATATCTTAAGGACACTGTAGCAGATTGTGTTAGTTTTTGTAATTATTTGCAGCCCATCTCTTGGGAGAGATTATACTCCCCCGCTTCACTGGTGTCAGTATTGGTCATATGACTTGTGAAGAGTGAGCAGACGTGACATGTGTCACTTGCAAGTAGAAATTTAAGAGCCACTGCAGTTTTACTTTTTTCTTCTATGCTAGACCAGAATATTCCAGATAAGGGCTCCGTCAAACAGGGGGCCAGAATGAATACAACATGGAACAGCACGGAGACCAACCCAGGGGACTATGTAGAATGAGTGAGAAATAAACATTTGTTCCTGTTAATCATTGATATTGTGGGTCACCTGTTACCACAGGATAACTAGGCTACTATCCTAAGTGACTACTTAGAGGATGTAAAGATCCAGTTCTATTCTGTGCCTCGATTCTTTAATTATAATAATATAAAGATGGCAGTGCACAAAATATCTCATTTATTCAGAAAGAGGCATTTCAATGTTTCTTGTGGGTTAATACAATTAAAACACGATATAAGACTAAATTTTGTCCGCACTGAACGACAAAAATGTTGCAAGCGATTCATAATCCTAAAGAAATTTTAAGTTATTTACAGAATAGAAAAGCATGCGACCAGAGAGAATCCCATCCAGAAATAATGTTGGCCATTATTTAGGGATTATCTTTAATCTGGGAAAATGGGGCTCTCACCATCCTTTTTCCTTTTCTCATTTTTAGCCAAGAAACTTCAACATTATTTTCAAGGAAAAGAGAAATGACTCTCAAAGTGCATTAGCAGAACCTAATAGATTTCCTAAATCCAAAGACTAACAACATATACACTTCCTTGCCTAAAAGCTATGTCCTAATACAGCACAGGATGTAAAAATCCAGTTCTATTCTCTGCCTGGACCCTTTAATCCTGTCAACATTTCTGTTTTTAAGAAAAAGTTACTCGTGTCATCAGTACTTTTTAAATATATTGTCTCTAACATCTGGCTCAATACAAGAAACATACAATTTCAGGGATAACATTAGACCTGCTTTGCAATTTCAAGAAACTATCACAGTATCAAGGATACCCTGCCCTCTACTGTCAGTATTAAAATTTTGCATGTCTAACTAAATAGTTAAATCATTGTTTTTAAAATCCCACCACACCGTGGTGTTTAAACATTGTTTCTAATCTATTAGATCTTTTCTTAGACAATTTAACATATATGTTCACTTAAATCCTAAAGCTAATTAATCTTTTCACACTGACCCTCAGAAAAGGAACTCAGAATGCTTTAATGCTATCCAATCATTTCTCAACTTGGAGTTTCTTATTGTTCCACACTTATTTCTCTCATTTTCACCTCATCAATTATAAAATGCGATTATTTCAGTATGGTAAATGTTTGCTGATCATCACACAGGTATTTTCTGTTTTATCTAATCGCTATCCCTCCTTGCATGTTAGACCTTCCTTCAAAATCACGTTGTATTTAATGCAGATCTGTTGATGTGAAAGGCTCTCCATTTTTATTTGCAAAAATCTCTAGTTAATTCTTCTTCTTGAAAGGTTCAGTGGTATACAATTCCACGTAAACAGTCATTTTTCCCTGACTACTTGAAGATAACGTTCTCTAGTCTTCGAGTTCCCTTTGTTGCTTTGACACCACTCACCCCCAAACTCCAGCTGGCTCCTCTGGCCAAGCTGTCATTGCCAGCTAAAGGGAATCTTCCAGAGTTTTGTTGGGAAATCTCACTTTCTCATTGGCTTTCCACATCACCTGTACTGTGGTTTCCTCTATTCTATTAACTTCCTGTCTGAATCTGTCATTTATTATGGTTTCTAGAATTTTCCTTCAAATGTGTCTAAAAGTTAAGCTTAAAATATATGCAGATTAAAATGTATGGCTTACATCATCTGCAGCTATGTCAGTGAAGAGGAAACATGTTCATACATCACCATTTGGTATTTCACATTATCTTGGCATTCTATGTATGTATTGATGGTGGTCTTGTACAATAATATTCAAATTTTTTTCAATCACATATTGTATTTGTCTCAACAAAGGAATGTTCCCTCAATTATCATACATTTTAAAAAATTATATGCATATACTACTATTAATCTTAACACGAAATGGCATTATTTTTAGACAAATAAATTTAAATAGAAAATATAGACTAGATTTCACATATAATCTGAAGTGCATGTACCATCAAGTGTCATAAAGTGTCTTAGAAACTTACATGCACAGGCTTCCCATTGAGCAATCTACCTTATAGTAGAGTTAGCTCTGTCCTTTGGACACTCTGGATATTTTTGGACCCTTTTAGATAATTCAAGAAATCAGTCTGAATAAATGCACACAAAGTATTATTTTCAATTACAAAATACGTTACCACCTAAATAACATGATGTCACAACCAGCATGTAAAGGAAACAGGCGAAACACTCCCACTAGTCAAAGTAATCCACGCTAATTCAACAAAATTTGTCTTGTACTTGTAATGCGCTCGATAGAGGTGCAAACGACAGGCCAGTAAAACGGTGGGCCCATCTGAGATCACAGATTGCAGCCTCCTACACAGACCAACAATGATCAAGCCAGTACAGTAAAGCCTGATGAGAGCTACAATGCAAAAATACAGCATATTATGTGAATACTTAGTCTCAGAAAGATTTTGAAAATACTTAGGCTCTTATGATTGGGCTTGAGATCGCACCGTAGACAGAAACTTGAAAAGCATCTGTTTTCTTTCTGAGCCCTGAGAATCACATCATAACACATTTGTTCTCTCTACATTATTTGAAATCCTAGATGGCCACTAAAACCAGTTCATAAAAAATTAAAACTGATTAAAAATGTTAGCGATGATTTACAAACAAGCTTGGCGCAGATATTTGTAAGTCAATATGATTTTGAAAGGACATCTCCTGTGATGGATGGGTTCACTCAAAGTGCAGATTATTGGAGATTTGGTAAATCATACAAATATATCAGAGTTCTCTGAAATCAAGACAGAGTGAGAACACATAACTAAAAATAGGCAGGAGATGATATATGAACCAAATATGCTTTTAAAAGTGCATGTAGCAATTTAAATGTAATTGGTATAACATAAGCTTGCACAAACTTAAGAAGCATACAAGTGTGTCAGAATTAGAGGCTCATTAAAATGGAGGTTCTATTTTAAGTAAAACAACCCAATAAGCATCACTTTACAATAAAGTGAAACGACCCAGTCCCTGTGTCTCTTAACATGGGAAGTTAAGGTAGCAAGGTGTAACGCATACACGTACTTTCAGATATATGTAGTGATGTGTTTGAGTATTTACCAAGTCGGAGTAAAAATACAGCTTACCTTCCTGGCACAGAGATTTACCTAAGTGTATTTAATTGAAACCTTAGATAGATTATATAGAATACATACATTTGTATAAAATATTGTGATTGGATATATGACGGCATGGATTTATGACGACTGCCTATGTCTGTGGTTGGCCATGTCTGGTGGTGGACTCTCCTTGGGGGTAGTGATCACAGCCTATTTGGATCTATTTCGAGAGATCTAAAACAACGGTTACTAAGTAGGAGCACTGCCTCAGACACAGAAGCCTGGGTTTGAGGATCCCTCCTACACTGAGTTTATGGCTGTGGACAAGGCCCTGCACCTCTGGACTGCTGGTCACAGTGTCCAAATCCCTAAAACGGGATCTCTGAGGCCCTTCTTTCTCTCTCTTTCTGTGTTCTTGTGTGGTTTCTGATTATGTTTATTGAGTCTCAAAACACACGAAATCTACCTTCCTAACAAAATTTTTTGAGTGCCCCAATGTACTAACGAACTATGTTTATTCACTGCCAGCACATGGTGAAGGTGCTTATAAGGCTGGTGGCAACTGGGAATTGTGGACCAGGGCCAATGAGGGATACAAATATATAAATATCGACACCAAATATTGTCTTTTACTAGTCTTCTAATATTTATTATTAGTCTATTTATTCATAAAAGTTTTTCATCCCAGACTGTAAACCTTACACTGTAGGGATTATATTCTTTATTCTACCATCCAGAGAGCAAGTTCTCAGGAGCTTCCTAATTAACCATAAAGCCAGCTTTAAAAATAATCAAGCAATTATTTGGCACCTAGAGTTTTTTCTCGCTTGATTTCAGACAAAATTCTGAGGTATATTTCTTAAATATAAGATAAGAAGTTAAATAATACTTCTCACTGTTACTCCCACACACAGCAGTTCCTGGATAAAAAAAAGTAAAGAAAAGTATGAAATATTTCATTCCAAAACAAGGGTGGGTAATACTCTCTTTTTGTTAATATGAACCCGTACCTGTCATTTTCAGGTTAAACATTTATTAGCAGTAAATTGGTACACAAATCATTGGTAAGGAAATTTTCATGAGGAAAATAGCCTTTAAAAGAAATCCTGTGTAGTGTATGAGAATATATGCCTGAGAAGATGGAAGGCATCTCCCAGAGCAGAAACTTGTCTGAGCTCGTAGGTATGGACATAAAAAAATCTCTCCTCATTTTACCTCTTTCCTCAGGGCCAGACTGTTCTGTAAACTGGGCCCATTCCAACCCGAATATACTTAATATGAATGAACATTATAGCAAATGTTAACAAGGCCAAATTCTGCTCCCACAAAAATTTTAAAACAAATAATCACCATAAGGAAAATAGTCATAAACCCTGGCTCATGGCCCATGCTTGGTTGAGTTTTTAAAATATGCTACCCAAAATAATTCCACACCATTTTATCAAGTTCTTAACACTCATTACTCCAGTGGCTTTTAAGTTTTTACTCTGATTTCCAATAAAAAATATATTTTACATCATGGCCAAGTAAATGTATATACAAATACATACACATGCACATGTAGGTATGTAGAGTTATATATATATATATATATATATATATATATATGTATAGATATGAAATTAAAAAGTGGAAAAATGTTTTATAAAACACACCTACCCTACTGCATGCTGTATATGATATTTTATATTCTCTTCTATTTTATTTTTTTAAATGCTATTTGAGTCCATTTAAATGATTTTGCAACTCAATATATACCATAAACCAACACACACTAGAAAACAAGTAGAGACAAAATATTTTCTTCAAGAACATAGAGTAGGAGCAAACAAAGAGAAAAAAGGAAATGGGGTGGAGAGAACAAAAAGAAAAAAAGGGCTGAACAATATTCAGGGGGTTGCAGAGCACTTTGGAAATGGGTATGGCCAAAGAGAAGGAAAGACCCTCAACTAGAAAAAGAAAATATTACAGAAAATTGATCTTTAGGGTTTAAAAAATTCAATCTTTTCCTCCCAGATATATGAAAATGAACGACTTCAAAGATTAACCGTTACATTTATTTGAGGCATAAATCATTATTCTCTAAATTTTCCAAAATGATGAGTTGCTATCATATAAAGCTTTCCTCTAAATAGCTCAATTATCTCTCCTAGTGAAAGCAGAGGATTTTCAGAGGATCTTTCTAGACCATCCCCAGCCTCTATTGGACACTCACATATCCTGTAATATCCTTTATCAAGCAACTCCTACTATTGTGTATCAAGGTTTAAAGATCAAAACTCTTGTTTCCCTACATAAAGAATTAACAGCAAAAATAATTAAAACAAAATAAATGTTACTAGAGTATGAAAAGTGTGCTACACAGGGTGATCCAGATTCTGTAGGGCTGAAACTTATTCTATTTGAGAGACCATTTTTATGAAAGAGAATATAAAGGGACAAATATAAAATTAGACATGTATGTGAATGTTTAGAATGAGAAAATCATGAAAAACTGCAAAATTTTAAAAAGCTGAATACAAACTATGAGATGACAAACATCATGGATGAGAGATCTATATAAGAAAGAAACTATCTACTTCTAATAAGCTTCTAATGTCTCCTCTTTGTGATACGTGTCAAAGGAAGGAGATGTCATCCTTTCCACATATGCGATCTTATTAAAGTCAGATGCTCTGGAGTTGGATGGGCTTTTGAGGAGACAATATGATTATATTCTTAGTTTCTCAAACATCTTTATTTATTTATTTATTTTATTTTTTATAATAATTTATTGTCAAATTGGTTTCCATATAACATCCAGTGCTTCTCCCCATCTCAAACATCTTTAAAGCCTCTTGGAAAAATATATATCAACATCAAATTTCAAATATTAGGGACAAATGCACAGTGCACATATCATTTCTTTTTTGATCAATGTGATGGTTAATTTTATGTTTCAGCTTCACTGGTCCACACAATACCCAGATATTTGGTCAAACATTATTCTGGGTCTGTCTGTGATAGTAATTTTGGATTTGGAGATTAATATTTGAATCAGTAGACTGAGTAAGCAGATTACCCTCCCCAGTGGACCTCATCCAATCAGCTGAAGACCTGAATAGAACAAAAAGGCTGACACTCCCGTGAGAAAGAGGCAACTCCTCCTGCCTGACTAGGTGGATCTTTGGTCTTTTCCCACCTTCAAAGAAACTGAAATATTGTCTATTGTTGGGACCTGATCTTACCCTTCCTTTCTCCTGGGTCTGAGGACTTCAGATTTGGACTGGAACCACACCAGAGGCTCTCGTGAGTCCTAGCCTTCTGACTGAAGATCTTGGGACTTCTCAACATCCATTTTTGCATGAGCCAATTTCTTATAATAATTTTTCTCTTTCTCTGTAGATATATAGAGATAGATAGATAGATAGATAGATAGATCAGTCTAGAGAGACATTTGTTCTGTTGATTCTTGTTTCACTGGAGAACCCTAACTAATACAACTGATAGGAACAGGCAGAATTTAATAGGTATCTAAGAAAAAAATGTCTAAATTAATATTCACAGATACCTAGTCTGTATGTTTGGCCAGAGATATATGGCATAAAGCAAAAAGGCAAATCCCATCTATCAACATACAATCATGGAAGTTAAAGTTGACCCACTTTGCAGATAAGGGAAATGATATACAGTGAGTTTAAACATTTTCCCAAAGATATACAGCAAATCAGTGACAGAATCAGTACCACACCTTTTCTGAATTCTAGGCTAGTGTTCTAGCCTTTATACCAGGCTACTAATTTCACACTTGATTTTTTTTTTTACCCTTCAGTGGTTTAATATGTAAAATTATCTCTGATGCTAAGTCACACTCCCCATTTAATTTATGATACATCAATCCTTTCCTTAGAATGAGTGTCTTCTATTAAATAAGACAGGTCCTTGGGCTGGACAAGAAGTATGCTTATGTTTTAGGGAAGGTATGGCAGTGAAGGGTCAGGAGAGATGAGCAGAATGCCTCTGGCTCATGAGAGTCAGTCACAAAGAACACTTTGCTGTCCACTCTGAGATGGGAAGGGAGTAAATCTTGAACTGGTGCCAAGGTACTCAACTGCAAGGAGCGGGGAGGGGATCAGATGCCAAAGCCCACAGAGAGGCATTGTCCTGGTAGCCTCCTTAAATCACCCCATCTCCAGAGAGGGCTCCGGTGACCTGAACATGCCATAAACAAAGTGGACATTGTCACTACTAAGAAGCACAGAAAGTTATTTCAAGACACTTTTCCTGAATATTCTTGTATGAGGCTCTCACTGTGCATCAGCAAGCTGCTTTGGGTAAATTTCACCACTACGTTATTCAATTTTCATGTCCTTGGAAGTCTCACTCAATATTTAATGATGCGCTGGCTTGGCAAAATAAAAGAAACTGTAGATTATTCCTGCAAAACACATCTGCTTGCTCCAGAAAAAAAGTGTGGAAAGAAAAATAAGACATTGATTCAAATTTCCCTAGACAGTTTTTAAAGCCAGTTGAAAAAAAAATCATACCAAAGAATACTTTCTAATTTCTAAGAAAGCAATAAAACAGGCATTTGGTAAGTGTATTTATCACAACTAGCTATAAATTTTTAGTCAAATCTATAAGTTTTATTTATATAACTGATATGTTCAGTATATTGTCCCTATTCTATGATTTTAAGCAAGATTTGAAAGTTTAAATTATCATAGATGTTTACAGTTGTTGTATAATTTGCTGTGATTAATTTAACCTTGGGTCCTGGTCAGCAATGCACCTACCACCCATTACAATTGTTCCTATGGGAAAAATCAATCTTCTTGACAATGAAATAAGTCATGACAATTTTCATGAACATCCTCTAGTGAAAAACAAGGAGAGCTTGTTATGTGCCTCCACCACATAGAAAGGACCAGAGGGAGCAATATCCTAGTGTTTACTTTGGATAAATCATTCAGATTTTATGAGTCCTTGCATAGATCCATTTCCTATGTCAGAACCAGCCATGTGTTCCTACAGGGGTTTCACAGCCCTGCAGGTGCTGCCTGTCCATAGGCAGGAAGGTCAAAATCTGGGACTACTTATATGAAGCATTTGACGTATTCTATGGTCAGTAAGCTGTGACTCCCAGGATATATTCAAGAGTAAGTGAATAGTGACCCTAACTGTAGACTCACTTCTGATGCCTTCTCTCTGGGGGTGAATGAGGGACAAATCTAGGAGGGCACATAAATGGAATCAAATGCTTAATATGGTGGTGGCGAGGTATCCAAAAAGAGAAGTAGTTTTGTTAGAAATATTCAGATAGTTAAGAATAAACTATATTATATACACAAAAGTTATGTTTCCAGAAGGATCTGTGGTTTAAAAGGTGTTGTAACATCTGGATGTTTATTTTCCCACTCATCGCTGTCATAAAGCCAAAAAACCTAAATAAATACATCAAGACTTAAAAAAATTGGGCTCTTCTCAAGACTTTCCTTCCCATGTGATGCTAACTTCCAGTCCTACCCATTACACCAACCACTTAATGGAACCAGTCTATCAGTTTCTTATCAGGAGTCTTGGAAATCTAACAGTGGATATTGATTGGTAAATGAAATGAAAAATCTTGTAAAAGATATGGGGTTTCATTAAGTCCATGAAAGTGATTTTTGGAGAACTGCTTTTACTAGATTCACAGAAACTAACAATGAAAATTTGGCTGGTTTACTCTAGTTAATAATTGGGGAAAATTTGACTCAAAAGAAAATGACTTAAGCATCAAAAGGTTAAGAGAGAATCAGGGGATATTAGGGTTTAGGAAACTTTCATTTTTTTCCCCCAAAATATTACCAAATAGCTTTCTTCTATGCAGACACTTGTTTTCAGTTTCCTTATCTGAACATGGAGAAGATATTTCCTTATGAAAATGAAGTGAGAACAGAAATTTACTTCCTATTCTGCATAGAGGTTCGCTCAACCAGTGATTGGTAACATAAAATAAGGTTTAGGGCTGCCTAGTGGCTCAGTTGGTTAAAGGTCTGACATTTGATTTTGGCTCAGTCATGGTCTCACAGTATGAGAGTTCAAGCCCCACATTGGGCTCTGTGCTGACAGCATTGAGCTTTCTTGGGATTCTCTCTCTCTCTCTCTCTCTCTCTCTCCCCATCTGTCTCTCTGCCCATCTCCTGCTCTCTCTCTGTCTCTCAAAATAAATAAATAAACTAAAAAAAAAACAAACAACAAGGTTGAGAGAAGATACCAGAATATTAAGGGAAAGGTTGAAGGAACAGGGATATGTAGTTTGAAAACCATATTTAGTAAGATATATATTTGAAATTTTTAAAAGCAAACAAAAAATATTTTGTATTATCAGAATAGTATATAATAGCAACCACAAAAAATAAGGCTTATGAAATCTTAGTAAGTGGAAATATGCATATAATATTGTGATATTAAGAAAGTTTATCATAATTTTTAAAAAGAGAAATTTGAGAATTTTTTTCTAAAGTTGAGAGAAAAAATATAAAATGCATTTGGTCATTTGAGGTTTGACGAAGCTATTCACTCTTGTCGTTTCCTCCAATAATATGATAAATAAGCTGATTCAAAGGTGGTGGATCTATTTTGACCTTCTCTCCCCTCCGACTTGGATACAGACCCAGCCTCCAAAATTAACTCGTTTATTTGATGAGCAAGGATGGCCAGGGAAAGGCAAACACACACATAACCTCTCTGCAAGCTCAATCTATGTTTCTATGTCCCTATGAAGAAACTCTAGTGTTTAAGGCAACTCGTGTATTTACATTGGTCTTAACTCTATTTATAAAAGCAAAGCAAAGTTCCCCCCTTGATCCTATAACTCATTCTGGGTTCTGGAAGGTTTGTAAAAAGGTCAGCTGTCATAATTGTTCATTTATAGGGGAAACTATTTTAACATTTTTATTGAGATCTTGGGATTCCTGACACAGAGATATAATTCTTTTTTTTTTTTTTTTTACTAAATGCATTAGACAGGCTAGGAAATAGTACAGGATTTAAGCAACAGAATTTTGAGGCTATACCTTAGAAATCATCCAGTTTCTTCATTTTTATAAATACAGAAACTAAGGCGCAGAAAATGAGAGTCCCAAGCTCATGCTTACACAGCAATGCTGCAAAGTAAAAGCAAAGACTGTAGGATTTATAACCCCAGGCATCTGCACTTAATACATTTTTCCACCATTCAGAAGTTTGAGATACTGGGCATATCATCCAATTCCAAAAGAAGATATTTCAATGTGATCAAAGTGAAATCATTTATCCATTTATAAGATTAGGACAATAATAATCTAGTTTTCAGGATTATTGATAGAAGTATAGATAATATTTAAAAATGTTTTTGAAATGTTAACTGCTATTTTTACTGCCTAGACAAAATTCTAAAAATCCTGAATCTCAGCCTTTTTATCCAAGAGTTATGATATCAGTATGAACTTTAAAAGTCTGATTCAGGGTATCTGGGTGGCTCAATTGCTTAAGTGTCCGACTTTGGCTCAGGTCATGATCTCTCAGGTGGTGAGTTCAAGCCCCATGTTGGGCTCTATGCTGACAGCAAAGAGCATGGAGCCTGCTTCAGATTCTGTATCCCTCTCTCTCTACCCCTTGCCTGCTCACTCTCTCTCCCTCTCAAAGATAAACATTAAAAAAGCATTTTTTTTAAAAGTCTGATTCATATTTTTCAAATCCTTTTAGTAAAAACTCCAATTTCTTGATAACATCCTCCAACAATGTCATAATTAGGCTGAGATGACTGTTTGACATAGAATGTGTCTTATCAGTTCAGCCAGAATGCTCCAGGAAAAATTATGCAAATAATTCAGGAAATGTGGTATGCTATGACTCTAAACTAAGGCGAAGCAGAGTTTATGAACATCCAAAAGGTTTCTGAAAAATGCGATGGGAAAAAAATCTACACGTACTAGCTTAACCAGTTTCTGTGCATACTTAAAAAGTAATATCTACTAGTATCTCCACAGACTTGTGTTACTGGGACAACCTTCTTCCCAAAATGTAATTTATAAAAGTGGTGCTGAAGGCACAAGTTAACTGAAATAATATGGGTAACTGCAAAATAATGGCTTTAATTCCTTCTAAGTGTTGAGTATGTAAAATATCAGTTGATTTATTTCTACTTTGAATATTTCACACACAGGGCTAGCAGGTAGGAGGGTAGGGGGAGTCCGACCATAGGTTCCAAGTTTTACCCTGGGGTGTACAACATTATCAGTGTGCTAAATGACACTGAATTGCTTACTTCAAAATGGCTCTGTTTATTATGTGAATTTCAACTTCAATAAATTATCTTTGTAAATTTCAGAAATACTAAAAACTTCCACTTCACAGTATTAAAACCTACGTAGTTAAAGTGTTGTGTGAGAAATCAATGAAAAGTTTCATATTCACAGATTTAAAATGTGTATTATCACAAATATCGGATCATTATGTTGTACACCTGAAAGTAACATAATACCATGTTGATTAAGACCTCAATTCTAATTAACAAATCAAAGGGAAAGTTTTCTAAATGGTCTGTATTATATTTTATAAAAATAAAAATCAATATTTCTTTTAAGCCCTAAAATTGCAGAAGCTATATAATAAAGTCAATACTAGAGGGGGGAAAAGGCATTTTCTACAGGTAGCTAATATTTTACAGGCAGATTACAAACCATCACAAAACACATATTGACAGAGATTGACTGTGGCAGCCGTAACTTAATCTCAGCAGTCGTGATCTCAAACCTCTTGAGTCTCACTTCATGGTTTATGATATAGTTACATCACAATCCCTCAATAGAATTACAGCTTTGTCTCTAATCTCTCCCTATCAGTTATCCTGTAAGGAAGGAAGCTGCAAGGCACCACTAGAAAGAGGCAATGGCATGAATGATTGCATTCAGTCTCTTTCCACAACAATATCTGTAAGTCTGGGAGTGATAAATGGCACCCAAGTTATAAACGAGCAACAAGGTCAGTAGCACCAAGCAGCCAAGAGTTCAAAGAAAAGTCACAATTCTGACGGGTTCAAGAAAAGGCCACGTACTGCTGGCATGCATCAGAAGAGATAAATCCTCAGAGATGCCTCACTGCAATTACAAAACAGAATTAGGAAAGCCTGTCATGGAGGAACTGAGATTTTTGTCCAGTAATGGAGCAAAGACACTTACTAGCATAAAAATCATTGTTTTTGTGGGAAAAAAATGAATTGATTAAAATTCAATGACCAGTCAAGAATCTTGGTAGAAAATATCTTCAAACTGTTCAATAATTCTTTGACACTGGAAGATATGTAACTGAAAAGCACTAATTCTCTTGTTGGTCTCTTCTCCTTAATCTCTTAAAGATATCTATAGAGTCCAGAAGAGCTATGGTCTCTCTAGAATTGTTTTAGGCCTTGTCTATATCTCTTTATACATATCCTTAGGTGGATGTGATTTTTCCTTATAAATTAAAATATGCAAATCTTCTAACAATATCACAAATAAAAACCATTCACAGAATGTTTTAATGGAAAGTCACCTGAGAGATCTTGTTTGACCCTTTACATAATAGAGACACAGAAATGTTGAGGGTCTTTTCCAAGGTCATGTCACTGGCAACTGGCAGGTTAGGATTAAAATTATTGAGTGCCTGGGGGTGCTTGGGTAACTCAGTCAGTTAAGCATCAGGCTCTTGATCTCCGCTCAGTTCTGGTTCTCAGGGTGGTGAGTTTGTCCCTGTGTTGGCCCCTCCCTCCATGCTGAGCATGGGCATGGAACCCATTTAAAAAAACAGCATTGAGTTCCTGATGTTTACTCCTATCTTCTTTCCACGGAATAATAAGTTCTAATAACTCAAATAGATAGTTACTATAGCATCTAGGTCTCTCATTGGATGGACTGTAGTTCTCAAACTTTTATGCTCTGTAGATTTATAATAGATTTCCATAATCTTTGCTATCTGTCATTTATTTGTTCGTGAGGATCAAGACAAATTGCACTGTATTGGAAAATTTGTTACCCCATTGTGATTCAAGGTTGAAAAAGAATACAAGAAGAAACAGTCACCAAAGTCTCCAGTATTCCTCAGAGAAAGAGGCCTTAAAATAAAGTAGTCTTGAAAATATTGAAAGAGCTTCTCTCCATTTTCACTCCATTTCCTTATGGAAAGACTCACTACACCTCTGTGAGGGCCATGGAGATCTCCCTTCTTATTTTAAACAGCAAGTTTAAGTTAAAATATTTTAATGCTTTTACAAAAATAGAAAAAAATACTGGGTAAAAAAGGACAAAAATATTGCATCCCATCTCCCATGAGTGATTAATATCAGGTTTATGATTTTCACAATGCTTTTCCCTGAAACAACAGAATATCAAATGTTAAAAGGCACGCATTGTATCCAGCCATGGAAAGTTAAGGTCCGTTTTGTATACGTGTACTTTTAAGATTTAAGATGATTTACAAAATTTTAAGAAGACACTAACCAATGAAAGAAATATACTATATTTTCCACAGTGCCATAAAACTGTAATTAGGGCTAATCAAGGGACATGGGAGCTCTTCTTATCCAAAGTGGGGGACAACCCAGTAATGACTTACTTCTCTTTAAAGGCTATTTTTATATGCAGTTATTTTATGCATGTCTAATGTTCTGGAAATACTTCAAAGAACAATACTTCAAAATACCTTGAAGATTTATTTTCTCCATTGTGTCCCCTCACTGCCTCTACAACCCTTCCCAGCTCACTGTGAGAGCACCTCTCTCTGGCATATGATCAGGCCCGAAGAATTTCTGCAAACTTGCTGACACACCTCTCCTGAATATGGATAATAATGGCTTTGTTTATCAATATCTCTGTTCTTGCTACGCTAAACTTGAAAAACATGAGTATTTCAATCAAGTACATCATTAACAAGTCTAGAATGTGAAAGTGAAATTTTTTTAATGGATAATGAAAAACTTGGGTGATCAATAGAAAGCCACACAGCTTCAAATACATGTGACAATCATGAACAGTTGTGCTTGGAGGGGACTGTAAGATCAATAGAAAATGTAACTGCTGATGTGCTGTGTTCTCTAGATTCTAGAAAACTTAAAGTCCAAGGCAAATCCTTCTACAACCACTTCAAAGATTATCTGAATTCCTTCTTTGTGCTTGAATGGTCAGATTATTATGGCTAGAAAAACCACGTTGCAGGAGAATCAATCACCTCCTCCACCAGGATCAGACTAAAATAAAACAGTCTCCAAGTGCCCCAGGACTTCCCTTGGCACCTTTTCTTTAATTTGAGTAGGTTCTTTCATGAATATGCAAAATACAGAATTAACCATCATTTCTTTAGTCTGTAAAATAAATTGCTCCTGCTAACATATGGTGCAGGCGATGCTGTGTGTACTGCTTTGCCCCTCTGGCTGTGGGGTTCCAGAGAAGCTGTTGTCCCCTCCTTCCTCTGCCACAGTATATGCTACCCTTAGTCCTTGCTAAGCTAGAAAAATCTACACTGCTTTTTCAGGGAGGGACATCATCAATAGAGACATAACCCAGACAAAGCACTTTTCAATTTCATTAAGACTAATACTGTAATGAGCACATTAAAGCATAAATATTGTTGGCAATCAGCTGGAGCCAAGAGACTTTTTTTTAAACCTGTGGTGGATTTTATTGTTGTTATAATGGTTTTTACCATAATGAAATTTAATGCATTACCAGGAAAAAGCCATGCCCTGTGGTAGGGTGCTGCTTATATTTTGAAACACGTTAGTGTGAAACTACAGCGAGATCTAATAATAGAAATGAACTTACCTAAAGATGTATTGATTTTTATATTAGGTCATGTTGAGAATTTACAAAGAACATCTAGTCCACAAAAAAACAAATCCTCTTGAGAATAGCATTGATTGCAAGAAGGGTAATATTAGAAAAATGGAAATCCTCTCCTCCCGAAATGGTGTACATTCATATAATGGATTAAGTGCACGAGGTAGTTTAGGAAAGGTCATCTTTCAGATAAATGATAAATTTGATAAATTTCAGTAGATTTAATCATCCCCTGAGATTTGATCAAAGCAAAAATGGCCTGAATAATAATATCCCTCTTACCCATATAATTTGTTTATTAAAACCACTTCACCTATATAATTTATTTATTTATTCTAACTTCTGAAATTATAAATATTATTTCTATTATCATGATCTCTTCAGTAAAATTCCTCACAAAATAAATTCCTACCACTTAAATACACATTTCAATCAATGGATGGTTTCAAAGAAGGCAAGATTGGCTATTAGGCAAAAATACCCAGAAAGAGAAGGAACAGAGCATTAAGGCAATATTCGATTCTACCTTTTGTAGAACCAGAGATCTCTCCCTAGGACCTAAGAAACTAGAGAGGAAGGGTTACTTTCTTATGCCCACATTATTAGAAAGTTGGAAAAATAATATTTTTTAAAAAAGGAAGTTGGAATTTACATTTAACTGTTTATACCTATATATGTATTTTTTAAATTTGCTTTTTTGTCATTCTAGTTTATGTTCTTTATCCACATCCTCGAATATATTTTTAATGTGTTTAGTTTTGAACTATCAGGTTACAGTTTCCATTTCTTTGTAGGCATGCCTCTGGAGTGTTCTCTTAATCTGTAGGGATATTCTGCTGCTCCTTACTCTCCTTTTTCCAATATTAAATTGGTATGAGACTCAACTCACTTTTTCTATTGCTCAATTAAAAAAAAAACCCTTTCAGGTCCTTTTTGAAAGGAGGGACGAACCAAGTTTACAAGTGGCTCTAGAGCTCCCTCTTTTGTTGTTTTCACAAAGCGATGAGAACAATATGGAGTCGTACTTTCTGAGAATGGCTTCCTCTGCTTTCCTTTCATAATTTTACCAAGACAAGGGAGGCAAGCTACAGCTGATGGATAAAATCTGCACCTCTGGCCTGCTTTTTTGTACTGCCTTCCAGCTAAGAATATGTTTCACCTTTTCAAAAGATTGTTAGAAAAGTGGAAAAGTAAAAGAGGAAAGAAGAAGGGAAGGGAGGTAGATCACCCAACAGAGAATATCCATGGCCCACATTAAACCTTGGAAATTTACTATCTGGTCCTTTACAGAAAGTTTCTCACCTCCTGAGCCCTGGATGAACTTGTTGTCATTTCCAAGACTGACTTGGAAAAAAGCTTCCATCTTTTAGTATCAAGAATTCTTGGGGGTGCCTGGGTGGCTCAGTTGGTTGACAACCAATTCGTGATTTCGGCTCAGGTCATGATCTCATGGTTTGTGAAACCCTGCCTCAGGCTCTGGGCTGACAGTGAGAAGCCTGCTTGGGATTCTCTCTTTCCCTCTCTCTCTCTGCCCCTCCCCCACTCATGCATTTTTTTCCCTCTCTCTCTCCGTCTCTCTCTCTCTCAATAAATAAACTTTAAAAAATTGAATACCTGGGACCCAGACCTTACAGTGGTCCCCATCCACTAAGCAACACATCAGATTCCAAGAAACCCCTCCAGCTTTGCTCTTTTCAGATTGTCACATTTTTTGGTTGGTTTTCTGTCCCTGTATTTGTGGAAAGATTCATAGAGAGCTGAAGGTTAGAACACTTCCTCTCCCTAAAATCTTGAGTTAATTTTTTTTTTTTTAACTAAATGATGAAAAGGACCTGGAAGAATTAAGAATACTTCTGCATTCTCTTTATGAAGTGGAATGTGATTTTAAGGACCAAGTATGTGTCTTGGTCTTCAAGTATCTTCAATAAAATAGTCAATTATTTTTATATTTTAATAAAAGTGATCAAATAATTAGATTTCTATTTATATACCAGTCTACAATAAAATTATATTCCACTCAGATAGCAGAATATTTCCACTGGATTAATTTTATGTCTCATCTAATCATAAATTCTGCAATCTCGGGGAGTTTAAGCTACTTTACTCTCTTTGCTTCAGATTTCCCTTCCAATGATGAAAGATGGAAGGATAGTATGAACTATCATAATTAAATCTGTTCTATGGCCACGATGGAGTCCGATGGAGTCACTTATTATATTGGCCCCATCTGTAGGTAACTGTTCAGAATTCTGCACAAAGTACAAAATGTAGCTCTGAGGAAACCTTGGAGAGCTAGTGAGAACAGGAAGTAATTGGAGGGTATTTAACTCTTTTATGAAAGAAAGGAGCTGTGCCAGGTAAAAATCCTTGTTTACTAGCTTTTCACTGAAGATTTCCAGGCAACAGCTGTGGGAGGGGATGCCGAGGCTCAAACCCAGGCTCACACCTGCTGACTGCAGAAGTCAGAGAATGAAGTTGGGCTGCTAAGTGGCTGAACACTGAGAGCAGAAAAATCAGAGCACAAGACCACAGTAGGGGAGGCCTTAAAACTGCCTGTAAACTTCACTAAAAATCTTGGCTAATCCCTGGGTATATAACCCAGGAGGGAGTGGGGAACTGCTGGTTTGCAACCTCAGAGAGTTCCCTGGATGAAATCTGAAACTGGCCAGAAGATGGAGGGTAGAGAGAGACCCAAGAAAGTGACAGCCACTCCAGATTGGTACGTGGCAGGTTTAAAAAAAGCAAGGAACTTACGAGGCTTCTCTCCTCGGTGACCGCGAGATGAGTTGCTGTTGGCACCACCTGCCTGAATCCTGAATTTACATTGACGCTGTACCGGGGATCAGTCACTTCTATCTTCCAGAAGATCTCAACACATCACTCTCTCAAGGCTGTGTCCTTGAGGTGGCTCCTAGTGTGAGAACAGTAAGAGAAACCCACATTCCGAGGCCGACGGAGGGTAAGGAGCCTCCCATTGGCAGCGTCCCTCTCTCGGGTCAATCAGCGGCCATGTCCCCTCTCCTCCACCAGGAGCTTCAAGGTTGTGTGTCAAATGCAACAGCTGGGAAGGCCGGAAGGACCAAGCAGTTTCAGTAGCTGCTCATTTCAGGGCAGAGTTTAGAGTTTAAACGCAAGCAAATTAACTACCTACCTGCTAGGACAAACATCAGCACTCTCTTCAAGGTTATACAACCCAGAGAGTCCGCGGGGGGGAAAAGCAGACGATAGCCTTACCCCTCGCCTGAAAAACCCAGATAGCAGACAAGCATCTGAAACACCTATTATGAATATGTGCACAGACATAAGGAAAAAATAGAGACACAATCAATGAATGCAGAAAATACATAGCAGAGAAAAGGAAAAAAAAGAGTAAACTCTTTTATTTTATCTAGGACCAATAAGTAAAATATTTTAAATGATAAAGTACCTGGATGAACTTAACATCCAATTAGAAAAGACATAAAAACTGTGATAATAACATAATACATTAAACCATAAAATTTATTTATTTTATAAAATATATAAAATAATATAAATCACAATGTTAAATTATAAATTATTAAACATGACATATTTATAGCATAATTATAATCATATTATTATTAAATAACCTCATATATGCTAAAATCGAAACATTAATGACGAAAATTACCAGCTACTATCAAGGTTTGTTTGTTTCTAAACACCAGGTCCTGGCGTGAATGCTACTCAGAACTCACTCTTTTTCATATCAGTGGAGTAAATCATCTAGTACAGACGAACACACATAATCAGTCATTTATCTCTGAACCCTGGAGAAAAAAAAAGATCATTATCTGATCCTCATCAACAAAAGGTTTTCATACCAAGTCAGCTCAGACTATGAATTTAGAACTTTAATCTTAAAGCCTGAAAGTATGATAAAAGAATTAACCAGGGCACCTGGGTGGCTCAGTCGGTTAAGCGCCGACTTCAGCTCAGCTCACAATCTCACAGTTTGTGGGTTCAAGCCCGGCGTCGGACTCTGTGCTGACAGCTAGCTCAGAGCCTAGAGCCTGCTTCAGATTCTGTGTCTCCCTCTCTCTGACCCTCCCCCGCTCATGCTCTTTGTCTTTCTCTCTCAAAAAAAAAAAAAAAAAAGTAAAAAAAAAGTAAAAATACTTAAACATTAAAAAAAACCAATTAACCTACCAAGGACTGATGGAGGGATGTGGGTGGAGGATGGGCGAAAGGGGTGATGGATATTAAGGAAGGCTCTTGTTCTGATGAGCACTGAGTGCTACATGTAAGTGATAAATCACTAAATTCTACTTCTGTATCCAATTTTACCATATATGTTAACTAATTAGAATTTATATAAACACTTGAAAAAAAAGATTAACCTATGTTAGAGGAACAGGATTCCTAAAGCAAAAGACTAGAAAAAAACCTTTTATTTACATTTTTTTTAATGTTTGTTTATTTTTGAGAGAAAGAGATAGAGCACAAGCAGGGGAGGGGCAGAGAGAGAGGAGACACAAAATCCAAAGCAGGCTCCAGGGGCCAATGCGGGCCTTGAACTCATGAGCCAGTCAGATCATAAGCTGAGCCAAAGTCAGATGTTTAACTGACTGAGGCATCCAGGCACCTCTAGGGAAAAATCTTTTAACTTAAAAAAAACTTCAATTTAAATGTTAACTACTTGCAATATATGGAACTCTACCTGAGGAAATCCTCCAACATCTCACCATTTACTTGTTCATAACTTTGGTAAAGACTGTAACGTGCCCTCAGATGGCACCACAGGAGATACAACGTGAATGAGACCTATTCTCAGACACAAGCAAAAAATCAAAATAGGATATGATAAGTAACCCAAGAACAAAGAAAACAAGGAATTATAGTTGTTCAGAGAAGGAAACATTGACATTGAGGGTGATTATCTAGAAAAGATAATATTTTAGGCAGCTTGTGAAAAAAGTCTGAGTTTTAGCAGGTGGACATGTTTGTACAGGGCATCCTAGTGGATAAGGCCATATTAATAAATGTTCACAGGTCCGATGAAAGAACAGGTTGCCAGTTCAGACACTCTATTTTATACCATGGTTTTTCTGCCAAACCTGATACAATTTGAATTTTATGTAACAGAAAAACAATACACTCTTAGATTGAATCACAAACAAATCTCACAACTTTATTAATATTATTAAGACCAAAGAATCAGATTTTAAGCACCAAAATTTTCAAGAAATTTCTCATGATTATAATTTGAGTTTTAGGTTACATTAAAAAGAATCTCCTTTTGTATTCAGTCATGAACAAATATCATGAGTTTATCAGCCTTATTAAAACCAGAGAATCGAGTTTTAATCCCCAGCCGATCCAAGAAATTCCTCATAACTCATTTTTTTAAGAAATAAAAGAAAGTAAATCATACAAAGACGTGAAATGCACACATCCTACAACTATACAATACTCCTCAAGTGAAAATAAACTGCATTGTTATTGCGCACAGTCCATGTATCAGGCATAAGAGGAAAGTAATTTATGTGTATCATTATTTAATGTATATATCTATTCTGCACAAAGCATTGTGTTGGAAACTATAGAAGAAAAGAGGACAGGTGTTCATGCTATAAGGAGTTTGCACATTAATAAGGAAACACGCATGAGTTCAGTTACACCTGAAATGGATCTATACATTTATCAATACAAAGTTGTAAATATTCTTGACTATTCCCAAAGAGAAAATATTTTTCCCTTATTTTTATCTAGCTTACATCCTTTTCTTCAGAATCTCCATTATAATGCTGTTCTTACATCACAGTATTTCTCAGGCTGTATTATTTTTTAATGTTTATTTATTTTTGAGAGAGAGAAAGAGAGAGAGTGGGGGAGGGGTAGAGAGGGAAGGAGATAGAGAATCCAAAGCAGGCTCCACTCTGTCAGAGCAAAGCTGGATGTGGGGCCTGAACCCACCAACTGTGAGATCATGACCTGAGCCGAAGTCAGATGCTCAGCCTACTGAGCACCCTTGTGTCCCTTGGATGTAGTTTAATTGTGTACCTGCCTTGCTCTGATGGGCCAAGATGGAGCCATCACCTCTCTTTGCCTCTCAGAACCTGGGAAGTCCTTGAGTATTCCATTATACAATAAATATTTTATTAAAGGAGGAATTAAATAAGTGCGTGGTAACTTTAAAGTTACTTTTTATTGTAAACCCTGATTTAACAAAAGAGGACCACCATAACCATAGAAATCACAAGGCTATAGTAGAGAGTGGAACCCAAAAAGATCAATCTTCTTATTTTCTCAACCTGAATCCAACAATCCTCTCTTAAAGCATTTTAAATACCCAAATTATTTAAATATATATATTTCAAAGGGCAATCTATGATATATTTTGGTAGTATTTGTCAAAATTCAATTAAATATTTGGATTAGTACTTAATCTAAATTCTACTCACAGAAAAGTTCTTATCTTTACTCCATAATAGAAACAGGGAGGTATCATGTGATAGCAGCATTTTGCTTATAAGGGTTCCATACCTTCCTTAGAATTTAAAATAATAACAAAGATTCTGCATTTTTTATCCTTTTTTTTGAAAACTATAGGCTATTTTAGAGAAGCTTATAGCAACATTTGGCAGAAGGTACAGAGTTTCCTCATAGACTCCCTACCCCACATACACACAGCCACCCCCACTATCAAAATCCTGCACCAGAATGGTACATTTGTTACAACTGAGCTCAGACACTCAGCCTACTGAGCACCCTGTATGCACACATCACAATGTATGATGAGCATCCATTGATACATTATCACCCAAAGTCCGTGGTTTACATTAGGATTCACTCTTGGTGTGGAACATTCCATAGGCTTTGACAAACATATCACATGTATCTACAATTATTGTATCATACACAACAGATTCACTGTCCTAAAAATCCTCTATGTTCCATTAATTCCTCCCTCCTTCTCCACAAACCACCAATCCCTTGGTATTTTTATAGAGAGATTTTCTTTAGAGCAGTTTCAGATTCACACCAAGATGGAGTGGAAAGTACAGAGATGTCTCCTGTAATCCTTGTCCCCACACTCACTTTTTCTCTGTAATCATTTCCATGACACAAAGAGAGGTGAGTGCAGAACCAGAAGCCAAATGTCCTCATTCTAAACCATTTTATAGCAAGTCCATTTCTCTAAACATCGTTCCCACTGTAATAGGTTGGGTGGGTGGTGATGGGGAGATATCTGGAATTTGGTATAAACAAATCTCTTTAAATGATAATATTGTGTCCAGAGGTATCTTCCTAAGCTTTGTTCTCTGAGATAACACACTGAAAAAAAAACTAAAATGGGGGGGGGGGCTTTATCTTAATTAGACATACTCCATGCATCATTAAGTAATGCTGGCTTTTCAAGTTGCTTATATTTAGGAAATTGGGTATTATCTGTAGTTCCACTTTGTTTCCATCAGGGGCAGGGGGCTACCAAAGATAGGAGATTTTACAGGTTGAAATATGTAATGAAAGATTACAATCCGGTGACCATTCTGAATGTGAAAATGGAGGTGGAAATTTCCCAAAATACTGTTATTTAATGATTTATGTGGCTTTTCCATTTCTTACTGAAACTATCAAATGATGCTGTTGGTTTTATTGAAACGAATTTCTAGCTTATTAGTGAAATGATCCAGTAGTTCAGTTTTCCTCCTAGGTAGTAAGATTTCTCATATCTACACACCAACCACTCAGAGAGCTGACCCTCTTGAAATAACAGAATCACAGTGATTCCAGGAGACTGAAGAGGTAAGGGCAACCACCCCCCGCCAACCCTTGCAGGAAAAAAACCTGATTTCTCATCTCCTGTTCCTAAAACTTTATAAGATAATGATTTAACTTTAACTTGAAGCGAGTGAGGTTGGTTAGGTGAAACAATTGAAGAGTAATTAAAACAATTACTCCTGATTAGGTAATAACATGCTTGACTGCTGGTTAAATGTCAAAGGACATTGACTAAAACAGTGAGGATCACAATTTTCTGATTCCAAAAGCACAGTCAAGTAAAGTCCACTTTTGCCTTTGCTTAAGTTAAATATCTACATTGTTCGCAGATGCAGTCAGACGCTGTGTCCTTTATTGATGAAAAACAGGAAGTTCAAGTAATTTCACATGAGAAATCTATACAGGAAGAAGCTGAGGATATGATTATATGACAGAGTAGATTCAGCTAAATGCCTCATATTTTCTATATCTTAAATAAGGACAATAGCTGATTTTAATGATTAGCATGAAAATTAAAATTACGTTGTTTTGTAGGATATATAGAAAGCAAGATTTTAAACATCTGGGGGAGAAAGGTTGTCCCCTAAAGAAATCTAAATGATGCTAATATTTACAGGGTCAGCCAGGGAATACTAGAAGTTTTTAGAGCTAGAATGTGTGCCCTTACTAATCAAGTTCTCTCTTGAAATTTTAATTATTCACCACTTCTCATTACTCCAACGAATGAAGTTATTTTGAGTAAATATCAATTCCAAGGTAAATAAAAATACAAATGCCAAATTGAATAAAAATGAACTCTTATAGCACAGTGACCTAAACTTTAAAAAAATAAGAATTCTTTAAAGCAAAATTTTAAATCACTTGTCCCAACTTTAAACCTGTTAAAATACTGTGCTAACATCTTTCTCTTGTGTTGTCTATCAAATTGTTGTACATGTCATTATTTACTTGGTAATATGAAAGGTGTCAAATAAAATACTTATCCCTAAAATTAATTTATAGCACAGCAGCGCCATCCCAAATGTAATTTTTATACCTGAGACCTGCCTCAACAATGGAATACAACCTTTTTCAGCTGCATCTCCTCCTTTTTACCTGATCCCACTGCCCCACATCCATCATATCCCATTTCTGCCTCACCCATCATCATAGATGCGTCCACTTACAAATGTACTTCCTTGCCTTTCACTTCTAAAGTCAAACATTCCTACGTGTTTAAACAGTTTGCACAAATTCTCTCTTCTCACCCTAATTTAAACCTGGCTCACTCCTGAATATGCCATTTTCTCTATAAAAATTCCCTAATTAGAAAAGCCAGTGTACTGCAGGTGATCTAGGGCTTTAACCTATCCCTACACGTGGAGTCTATACAGACTTGGAGAGGGAAGAGTAAAAGGCATTGATCTTGTGATTCTTCAAACCATAAGCATATACTTCCCACCACACTCATGACATGGGTATTTGATGATGATGATGATGATGATGATGATGTTGATGATGACGACGACGACAATGATGAGCTGAGCTAAGAAGGAAAGGAGACACTTCTACCTGTCATTACAGCCCAATGACAGATGAAGCCATTCTTAATTCAGAGCTGTACGGAGTCCAAGAATGGGACTAAAAGTAGCAAATCCAACCTGAAACAGATTCCTAGCTTTCATGTACCATCCATTTTCCTGGAATTCCCAGAACTATCCTGAAATAATGACTAAATCCCTGTTCCTCTTGTATATTTTATAAATTTCACAGACTCTGTCAGGCACTATCAGATGATTTTCTCTGGGCGCCTGGGTGGCTCAGTCGGTTAAGCGTCCAGTTTCAGCTCAGGTCATGATCTCACGGTTTGTGGGCTCAAGCCCCACATCGGGCTCTGGGCTGACCGCTAGCTCAGAGCCTGAAGCCTATTTCAGATTCTGTATCTCCCTCTCTCTGACCCTCCCCTGCTCACACTATCTCTCTCTGTCTCTCAAAAATAAATAAAAAACAGGAAAAAAAATTTTTAAAAAAGGATTTTCTCCTCCATCAGGTGTGCAGTAAAAATGGAGCTAAGGTCTCATTGTCTGTTAGACAGGGATATGAGGCTTACCACTTCAGGCTGCATCTCTCATACTGTGCGAATTACTTTCCTTTAAATAATCTACTTGAGATACTAAACTTTTTTCCCTTTGATATACACTAATCTTCAAGAATGACCCCAATAAACTTTCCCGCTCTGTACGTACATGCTACTCTTTGCATCAAGAAATTAATCTGATTTCCTGTCTTCTTGAATCTGGGCTGGTCTTGGGACTAGTTTTGGCCAATGAAAGGCAGCAGAAGTAACGTTCTGGGATTACCAAGCTGTGATCTTAAGAAGAATGACAGCTTTGGGGGGACTGGGTGGCTCAGTCAGTTAAGTGTCCAACTTTGGCTCAGGTCATGATCTCGCAGTTTGTAAGTTTGAGCCCCACGTTGGGTTCTGTGCTGACAGCCCAGAGCCTGGAGCCTGCTTTGGATTATGTATTTCCCTTGCTCTCTGCCCCCTCCCTTCACCCATGCTCGCTCACTCGGTCTCTCTCTCTCTCCAAAATAAACGTTTAAATTAAAAAAAAAAAATAAGAATAATAGCCTTAATTTCTTACCTGCTGTGAGAATCGTAAGCCACATGCATTGACCACATAGAGAAGAATAGAGACACTTTTGTCGGCAACCTCAGCTAAAATACCAGCCATTACTGTAGCAGTAATAATCGCTAGCCACATGAGGACACCATCTTGGACATCCCAGTCCAGTCCAGCCTCCAGATGTTGCAGATCCATCAAGTGAAGGAGAAAGATCACATAATTGAGTCCAGTCAACCCAGAGAATTGTGAGAGCTACTAAAACTGGTTACTGCTCCAAGCCACTACATATAGTGATCATTTATTATGCAGTAATAGATAATCCAAATACCTATTAACATAATTTTGAACTTATACCTCAGGAGTTTAGTTTATTAAATGCATAAAAGAAAAGCTGATGTTGGATTAAGTGGTCATTACATTCAGGAATGCTGAATAAAATACTGAACCCAAGAATTAGATTTGCCATCCCGTTCATACACATAGTTGGACTTGCAGGTTATACAGCACTGGGGAGGGAGTGCGGGAGAGGGAGAATGAAAGTTGATCCTAAACAAAAAAGGAGTCTGAATAAGGCCTCTCTAGGTTCTTCTTTCAAATTCACCAGAGTGTGCCATTCCCGCTCCTCTGAGAGAATAAAGAAGAGCACACAGTGATATAGGAATGTTATGGTAATGACCCTGCCCAGGTGTAAAAAATTACCCAAAGTGGAGAAGGTATCATCTTCTAACGCCCACCCACTATTGTTCTTTGAGTGATATCACATAGCAACATTAAGATCGACCAATAAACTTTCATTTTCAGTTGGATGTTGAAGGGTATCAAAGAGCTTTTCTCTGATTATTAATAACAAGAAAAACACAGATAAAAATTTAAAAACATACATTTTGACAGAGGAAGAGAAAAGCAGTTGATTTACAAAAGCCTTCCGTAACTGATTCCAAGAAAAATGAGGTAACCAGAGAGTTGCACCAGTGTCAGTGAGTTATAAGACAAATTCCATGAGCTAACATATCTGTAGATAGCATGAAGGGGGCAGAAAACATATTTGGGAAAAAATAATCAAAGATTTGTCAAATTTGATGAAAGCTATAAACCTATACAGCCAGCAAACTCAGCACACTCCAAAAACAAGACACACAAAGAAAAATATACCAAAGTAGAGCATAATCAAACTCTGTAGAATGAGCTATAAAGAGAAAATCTTTAAAGTAGCCAGTTATAGGATGCCAGGATGGCTCAGTCAGGTGAGTGTCCAACTTCGCTTAGGTCATGATCTCACAGTCCAAGAGTTCAAGCACCATGTCAGGCTCTGTGCTGACAGTGCAGAGCCTGGAGCCTGCTTCAGATTCTGTGTCTCCCTCCCTCTCTCTGTGCCTCCTCCGCTTGTGGTCACTTTCTCAAAAATAAATAAACATTTTTTAAAAAGTAGCCCATTTTAAAAACAAAGGCATTACATAGAGAGGAACAAAGTTAAAGATGACAGCCATAGCCATATTTACATCAGTATTAATGGAAGTCAGAAGACAGTGGACCAATATCTTTAGGGTCCTAAAAGGTAAAACAGCCTAGAAATCTATATCCAGTGGAACTGTTTTCAAAATCAAAGTCAAAATAAGGACTTTTCAGATATAATAATGCTGAAAGAACTTTCAGCAAATCTGTACTACAAGAAATACTAAAGAAGTCCTTCAGGTAGAAGAAAAATAATACCACAATGAAAATTCATATACTCAAAAGAATGAAGAGCATTAAAAATAGTATGTAAATATAAAAGACTTGTTGTTGTTATTTAAATTTCTTCACAAAATAATTGAGTGTATAAAGACCTAAGTTTCTTGATAAATTGCTTAACATTGCTTAACAAGTCTTAACTATATTCTGAGGCAAAGAAAAAGCTAATAATACTAATATCCTATAAAAATTTATTTTGAAGGCTTAAATGACTAGTTCAGTTCAGTAGTTAGGAATGCAGTGTGATAGAAAATAACTGTCCCAATTCACAGTAGCTTAAATAGAGATTCAGTTATCTCATGTAACAAGTCTGTAGGCAGGCTAATACTGGATTTAAGCTGGCTCCTCTAGGGCAACATCAAGAACAGAGGCTCTTTTCATCTTTTTGTTCTCTCATTTTTATACGGTAAGATTTCTTTTCTTCATGCATGTAGCCTCCTGCTGAAGAAAAAAAAAAAAGGCTACTGCCGTTCCAACAGTCATGATTACATTCTAGGCAATATAAAGGGAAAAAAAGGAAGTATCAGATATGCCTCACACTTTCAACAAAACCTGAAATCTATCAATAGGTTTTCCTTATATATTATTTGCAGAAATTTGGTCTCATGGTCCACCTAGATACAATAGGGCCAGCTTATGGCAAAGAAAGCTAGGAATGCCATGTGTGGTGTAGACCAATAATATCTATGATGTGAGGCTGGGAACATTGGCATTCTCCACAAATGGGTTTTAGTAGCAAGGAACAACATAGAAATGGATACTGAATGAGCCGCTCTATTTACTAGTCAGTGACTGCAAAGTACTCATGGTGAAAATGCTTGATGCTAAAATTTAGAGAAGAAAATAGGGAGAGTGCATGCTGTTCTTAATGTATGACAGCCAACATTTTCATATTTCATTTCTTCAGTGTGCTGTGTAATAATTTCATGAAATCTATGAGATGTGGCAAAAAAAAATTTCTATGATGAAACCCAAAGGACCAGAAATAGATGAAAACCATCTAGGATAAAACCCAAAGGACCAGTAATAGAGTGGAAAGCTCTTATTAAAGATATGTTTAACAGTTTCATCAAAGAAATTGCCTAGTCTGATATCCAGCACTTCTAATGACTATCTACCTGGGCAATCTCTTCCATATCTAGAATATAGA
>NC_043704.1:28311273-28323923 GCF_006229205.1 Suricata suricatta
GAGAGTTGGGGAGAGAGAGGGGTGCAAAATTTGAGAGACTGTTGAATGCTGAAAATGAACTGAGGGTTGAAGGGGAAGGGGGAGGGGGGGAAAAGAGGTGGTGGTGATGGTGGAGGGCACTTGTGGGGAAGAGCACTGGGTGTTGTATGGAAAACAATTTGACAATAAAATATTATGAAAAAAAATACATCATATGTTATAGTAAATTCTGTATAAAGACAATGTTAAACAAAAAAATTTATGTAATTTTTTACATTATTACAAAATAAATGTTCATGTGTACTGACATTAAAAAAAAGAACACATTAATAAACTGAAAGGAATAATTTAAAAACAAAATTAAATGGGAAATCTTGCATCTTGCAATTTCATAATTACTTTTGTTTAGTTAAACCTCTTTAATTCTCAAATGACTCCATTATTTGATATGTTTCATTTCTTTGGGAGTTATTACATTTAATGGAAAAATATTTTTTAGGCAGCTAAATAACAGTACTAGAAAACAATGAAAGTAATGAATAAACCCCTTTAATAACTCTCTGTAACTATGAAGAGAGTTTTTTTCTAAATTTGCTAAAAGCCTGAAAAACTAGAACCTTCTTTGCTTAATATTACTGCTAGGAGCAATTATGTAAAGCATGAGATCAGTTTTCTAGGGACTATACAGCCCTAATGGCATAAAACAAAACAACAACAACAACAAAACCAACAAAAGAACAAAAACAAAACATGATCACAAGCTTAATGAAGTCTTTTAGGTTAAAGATCTTTCACTTGAGGGGAACCTGGGTGGTTCAGTTGGTTGTGCATCTGACTTTAGCTCAGGTCATGGTCTCATGATTTGTGGATTTGAGCCCTGCATCAGACTCTGTGCTGACAGCTCTGAGCTAGGAGCCTGCTGCAGATTCTAGATCTCCCTCTTTCTTTGCCCCTCCCCTATTCACCCTCTGTCTCTCAAAAATGAAAAAATATAAAAAATAATTTTAAAGATCTTTCCCTTGCTTACAGCCTTAAATATAGGGGTGACAGTGATGCATCTGGCCACTCAGAATTAATTCAATTTAATTAATATGTAATGACTAAAGTTGGCCATATGTTAACTGATCAAACTAAGCAACAATTTATAAATGGTTGAATAAGGAATTCATCAATATTCTAATCAAGAAAAATTCTATGACTGAATTTGAGTTGAAAATAGATAATATTCTTAATATAATTTTAAGGTTATCAGCAAAAGAATTACTTTAAATAGAATATTTTCTTTACAAGAGTAAGGTAAGAGATATTGATCCTGGCCCAGAATTACTCCAGTCTTTAGTAGTCTTGTCCTTCACACAGAACATTAAGGACACATCAGAGAAGCCTTGTCCACAGAGTACTTAAAGTTCTCTTGTACAAAACAAATCCTTTATTCTGACTCTACTCACAAAGCAAAATACCAATTAAAATTGGCTAAAGGTGTGCATAGGTAAAGAACAATATAGCCTGCCAACATCATATCCGGTCTGTATAGAAGTAACATTTATCTTTTAAAAACAAACAGATATTGGCATTCCAGTCTATGCCTTAGACCCTTGTTAATTTAGATAACTGATAATATATACCCTCTGGCCTTCCAAACCAGAATATGTTGACCCGGTCAGCAAACTTCCAGAGGGCTAGCTGCCTTGTGTTGGCTAAATTCCTCCATCATCTTTTCATGTCCATCATCCCACACTGTCCTCTGAATATGAAAATTATGTCACTCATCTACTCTTAAGAAGAGGCATCTAGTAATTTCTCTAAAATTTGAGATAGATTGTGTTAAAAAATCATAAAGTAGCCTTTTACCAATAGAATATAAATGAAACTCAGTTGGGAGAATAACGGGATGGTACTGCCAATTATGAGAGAACGAACCTGTAAGTTTATCCTACTTAGGACCTACTGCCTACTCGTTGGGTTACCAACCCAGACAGTACTCAATATGGCAGCCTCACTTGGCTGCCAGGGAGGACTTGGCTCCCTGGGTAATGCTAACAAAATATCAAGACAAGACCACCTTTTTATCATCCCATGTATTTAAAACATTAATCATTGTCTTTTCCCTACTATTTTTTTTCTCCATAATATTTTATTGTCAAATTGTTTTCCATACAACACCCAGTGCTCTTCCCCTTAAGTGCCCTCCACCATCACCACCACCTCTTTTCCCCCCTCCCCTTTCCCCCTCAACCCTCAGTTCATTCTCAGCATTCAATAGTCTCTCAACTTTTGCATCCCTCTCTCTGTATTTTTCTTCTACGTTGACTACCTGCTACACTAAACATAATTCCTGTTGCATCGACTTATGTTTGCTTGGCAAAAATTTCAATAATCTATAGCAAAATACAGAGCATTTTATGTCCTTAGGATGATCTAAAAGGTTAAGCAACACCAATTAAGGCATTAATTTTCCATTTGCCTGGTACAAATATTGAATTCAAATACAAGTTGTTAAGTAACTTTCAGAGATCATCAGTGAAGGAATCAAGTAAAGGATTTCTGATGTTTCTGAAATTTAACTCATGTTGTGGCCTGTCCATATCACAATTAAAGCAATATTTGGAGTAGTGAGCCAGCTGGAGGAAAACCAGACTTGAAATATAATAAGCCCATGAGAGGAACCCCAGGACAGGAAGCTGGAAGAAGTATAATGTTGGCTAATGCCACACTCAATCATCTGCTAGATTAAGTTTTGGCCAGGTCAGCTAGCTGGAGAAAAACCGTGAAGCAGGAACTTGCTCATTATAGAGGTGTGAGTTGACTAAAAACAGAGTAATACTACTTAGTAATTATCACCTTTCCCTCAACTGCTCCCCTCAACACACATATAATAATGGATAGATATCTGGCATGAAAATCTTTGGCCACAAAATGAACAAGGAAAGGGTCTAGGAATTATGCCTTAGGAAAGGGCTCAAAAAACTAACACTCTGAAAATCTTCACTTTGCCTCTCTTAGGTTTATTGATGATGGTGTCCCCAACGGACCAATTAAGATTTTCTTCCCAGATCCAAGAATCCTTCCAGGGTAACAAGCAGTGTCCTCTTTTTTTTTTTTCCCCCAGAACAAAATCTAATGTTTTAAAGCTCTCACAGCTGAAGGGGAAAATCATTTTTAATCTAATACTGTAAATGTCTGTTTGCATTCATATTTTGTCTCCTAAAATTCTTGATAATGCAAGGTAAAAGTAAAATAGCAGACATAAGATAATGTTTAAAAATTTTTTTATGTTTATTTTTGAGAGAGAGAAACAGAGCAAGCACACAAGCAAGGGCAGGGCAGAGAGAGAGGCCGACAGAGACAGAGACAGAATCTGAAACAGGCTCCAGGCTCTGAGCTGAGCTGTCAGCACAGAGCCTGACATGGGGCTTGAACCCACGAACCACAAGATCATGACCTGAGTCAAAGTAGGATGCTTAACTAACTGAGCCACCCAGGAGCCCCATAAAATAATGTCTTAAAGTCAATACAACAAAAGCTGTTTGAGGGATGCTGCCCTCATCTACCTCCAACACATAGAAAGATAATGATCTTGATATATATTTGTTAAAAAAAAAAAAGTCTGTCACTGTATTTTTAAGGGGAGAAATGGGGCATTTCCTAGAGACAGAAGATTTATACTAGATGTTTGTATTCATATAGCACCGCTGAGAAGGAGCAATTATTTACTTCATGTAAGAGCCAGAAATTGGTATTAAGTGTTGCACACACCTGGTTCCTTGTTCCTATATTGCTGTTATACCTCTGCTTTCACAGTCTTCTCATTCTGTAATTCGGTCCTGTATTTTAGTATTTAAACCGTTTCTTGCCTAATAGCCCATGCCTACCCCTATAGCCTTCCACTACCTAAGACCAAAGCCCTGTTCTGAATCTAACCAACAAGGGAAGCTATGCCTACAGGTTCTACAATGACCACCCATACACTTGGCTCTCAGTAGTCACCGTTCTCTCATTTACTTGCTACTGGTCTGACTGGAAAATGACTATTCTGCAGTGCAAGTCAGATTGTAATACTCCTCAAAAATGGAGCCCTCAAAATTCATCACCACCCCTTTACCATCAGCATCTGTATTTGAGTACTTCCCCCATTCATTTCTTTCCCAGAGCACAGGTTTTCTGCTAATATCTAAACATGTGAATGACAAGTTTTCTGCTTTGTCCTGTTCTAGAAAGACCATCCATATTTGGGTATAAATTTATCTCAGGATGTAGCATTGTGGTAGGCATACTTCTAAAGATGCACACTCTCTCTCTGCCCCATCAATATTCCCATCCCGATTATTCAAATGCGAATCTAGGTGCTGTTAGTAGATGTAATTATGGTTACTAATCAGTTGGCCTTCAAATAGGCAGTTTATCTTGGATTACCTGGATGAGCTCAACATAATCTTATAAAGAGAAAGAGAATTTACTTTAGAGATGCATTAGAAGAGGAAGAAGAGAAGGGAACCTGGGTGCTGCAGTTGGTTAAGCACACAACTCTTGGTTTTGGCTCAGGTCATGATCTCACAGTTTATGGGTGTGAGCCCCATATCAGGCTCTGTGCTGACAGCATGGAGCGTGCTTGGGATTCTCTCTCTCTTGTTCTCTCTCTGCCCCTCCCCCACTCGCTCTATCTCTCTCTCCCCCAAAATAAATAAATAACTTAAAAAAGAAGAGGAAGAAGAAAGCTGTAACAGAAAGAGGAAGTCAGGGATATTCTAAGCAGGAGAAAGATTTGACTATGATGTTTCTGGCTCTAAGATATAGGGACCAAAAGCCAAGAACATGAGAAAGGGTCTCTAAGAGGGCAAATCCCAAAGGATAGGAAGTAAGGAACTGGAGACCTTGGTCCTAAAACTGTGAAGAACTGGGTTCTGCCAACAATCTGACAGATCTTAGAAGGGAATTCTTACCCAGGGGTTCAGAGATAAGAATGCTTGGGTGGTTCAGTCAGTTGAGCATCTGGCTCTTGATTTTGGCCCCAGTTATGATCCCAGGGTTGTGAGATAGAGCTTGGAGTCTGCTTAGGTTTCTGTCTCTCTCCCTCTACCCCTCTACCCATCTCATGCATGCTCTCTCTCTCTAAAATATAAATAAATAAATAAATAAATAAATAAATAAATAAATAAATAAAGCCCAGGTCACTGACACCTTGACTTTAGCTTTGTGAGATCCAGAACAAAGAAACCCATTAAGCCATTCTGGACATACAGCTTGTAGAACTGTGAGGTCATAAATTTGTATTGCTTTAAGTCATTAATTTTATGGTAATTTGTTATGGCAGCAGTTGGAAACTGCTTACAGACATAAAATACATTCATATAAGTTTTGTGAATTTTTTTTTCTTTTAGGAAAAAGACATTTCTGGCTAAGGTTTGTACCAATATTCTTTTTTATAACCACAGATAGGAGTTTATCTTTTAAAAATTTTTTTAATGTTTTTTATTTATTTTTGAGAGACAGAGACAATGTGAGCAGGGAAGGGTCAGAAAGAGAGGGAGACACAGAATTTGAAGCAGGCTCCAGGCTCTGAGCTAGCTGGCAGCACAGAGCCCAATGCAGGGTTTGAACCCACGACCTGTGAGATCATGACCTGAGCTGAAGCCAGACGCTTAACAGATTGAGCCACCAAGATGCTCCAGGAGTTTATCTTTCTTATAGTTTCTCTACCAATGAACTAGTAGCAGTTTTTTGTAACCAAGTATGTCTTCATTCATTATACATTATTGAGCATGTCTTATATCCAAAGGACTCCAGCATGTACAAAGAATCTCTGCCTACAAACTCCTCCTTGTATGGAAGATGGGCTGACCTTGACAGAATAAAATCTAAATACTACCACATGGCATACACAGTGTTCAATCATCTGCCTTCTGCCTGTCATTCTCTTTTAAGATCCAGCCAGACATGACACCAGCTGCTTTTTTTTATTTCCTTTCATGCTTTAAAACTTGGAACTTACAGTGCCATACCTCAAGGTGGCCTTTCTTTCTGTCTGGAATTCTCCCCCAGATACCCAGATGCCCTCTCACTTACCTTCTTCAAGTCTTTGCCATATTTTGCTCTTTAAAATATTCCTACCCAGATCATCCTATTGACCCTTGCAAACTACCTCACCTCCACACTCCAAATCACCCTGCAGAAATGTCTAATGTACCAGGTTATTAATTTATTATATCTGTGGGGTGTTGTCCCTCTCTTCCCCTAATAAAATATAATTCTCACAGGAAAGTAACTTTTATCTGTTGTGTTCATTGAGTGATCCCTAGAGCCCAGAACAGTGCCTGGCTCAAGTAAATAGACTCTTTATAAATATTTGTAGAGCACTGAATAAATCTTTTTAAGGCTACTCATTTTTAATCATTATTTGTAGAGTGGAGTTTGGCAGAGCCCAGTTAATGTCAATGCAAAGTGGAAGATGAACTGATAGATGTACAGGTCACCTTATAAGGTATAGGAAACAGGCCTAAACCTCCATAAATGTCGTCTCTGGTTTGCTCAGCATTTGAGGACTGGTCTACAAATATGGAAACATTTCTAGACAGGTTTTGGTGAAAGAAGGATCAATCTTGCTTTTATAGAATATTGCCAAAAATGAACATCTTTTCGGGCACCTGGGTAGCTCACCTGGTTGAGTGTCTGACTTTTGATTTCAGCTCAGGCCATGATCCCAGGGTCGTGGGATCAAGCCCTCACTCCAGACTCCATGCTGGATGCAGAGCTTGTTTAAGATTCTCTCTCTTTCCTTCTGCCCCTCTCCTCTGCTCTCTCTCTCTCTTTCTCAAAACAAACAAACAAACAAAAGAACATCTTTTGAATTCTTGGGAAAGAACAGAATAGTTTGAGTCTCACTCATAAATTCCTTTCCCCAATTTTTTCTTTAAATTTCAAGAAAGATGTTGAATTGAATACAGTAGTTATTACTGCTCTACTGCTGTTCCTATTGATTCTCAGTTTCCTTTCTGATACACCCTGCAATTCATGAGTAACAGTTTTCTCTTATCTTTCTTTTTAAACCATTGTTACCTTGGTATTGGTATACAAGGAATGCAAGGATAAAAACTATAAAAATTAAGAAGACTTTTTCTTTCTTGTTACAAATACAAGTCATTCACTTTGAGGTTATTCTTTAATATTTTCTAATTGCTGACTCATTATTCTAAGTTGTATCTAGAAGAAAAAAGTTTGCAAATAGCTATCAAGCACTTACAAAGCCACATATGGCTCCCCACACAGAAGCCAAGGCCACAAATTGATATTTATAAAACTTCAGAAGTTTCAGGAGACTTGTCTGGGATATGTGGCTGAAAAGTACTAACACTGTTAGTGACAAGGAGTTAGTGTGCTTACTGGTAAAGAAATTCTAGCTCATGCTGGCCTTGAACAACATGCTTGAACTTGCCCATCATTTAGTGGGTTACGGTTTGCCAACTTTACAAAGGTTTATTAAGGAAAAATTTCAGCCTCTCCTTCTTTAGCCTTCTGTATCTTGTCCAAAGCCATCTTGCCAAAGCCAAAGGTTTAAGGGCTAGGCTCAATTTCTCCATTTTAAATAGGGACCACAAATAAAACTGTCAACCAGTAAGAATAAATGTAGTGAGCCTCTTGCCCAAAGTGGTAGACTTCATGTAGCTAGCAGTGCCAGAGCAAATACATCCATAGGGCCCATTCAAAGACTGACAAATTTTGACTTGGTCCCAACAACAGCAAGTGGAAAAAAAATCAGTCCTCAAATCACCTCATTGTGGGTTTGCATGTTTTAAGTTATGCCTGCTGTTGCAATCTAAATAGCAGCTATTTCAGACATGTTTTCATCCTCAAATCCTAAAATGGATCTAATCACATAGTTTCATACTTTAAAACACAACAAGCAAACATGACCAATTTTCCTTTAAAGCTAGAGGCATAGCAGATAAACAAAGATAGCTTGAAACTCAACATGTTTAGGCATGAGGGATGAAGGAATCAGCAATTTATTTCAAAAAACTACGAAAATTCATTTTTAAAAAGAACTTCAGATTTGCCCTATGAATTTCAATTTTAAAAGCAATCTCAGCCTGAAAACTCTGTAATACATGTATTCACAGCAGAACAATTATTACAACAAAACATCGGCCATTTGCATTTCTTAAGGTAATGGCTGTCCATATGATTAGAATTGCCTGAGGAGTTTCTTTAAAAACCTGATGTCCAGCCCTTACCCCAGACCAGTTACACTAGAATTTCTGGGAGTGAGGCTGGGAGTGCCTGGGTGGCTCAGTTGGTTAAGCATCTGACTCTTGGTTTGGGCTAGGGTCATGATCTCATGGATTCATGAGTTTGAGTCCCAGGAGGGGCTCTGTCTGACAGTGTAGAGCCTTCTTGGGATTCTCTTAGAATTCTCCGTCTCTCTACTCCTCCCGATTCATACTGTCTCTGTCTCTCTCAAAATAAATAAATAAAACTTAAAAAAAAAAACAGCCTGGCCTCACTGGGACCTACTGTGTGCAATTTTCTGGGGAGAAGTCTGTGAAGTATATTTTTAAACAGCAACACAATAATATTTATCATCAGGAGCCTCGTCCTGAAAGAAGAAATGTGAGTCACCATATAAGAGCAGTAGCAGAAATCTGTGGAAAGCACCTGAGAATGAAATGCTATTTAACTTGACCTCCCAATCACCACCTGAGCCTTTTCAGGAAAGGTAAGATCTGCATTAACTGAGAACCATTCTTGAGAAAGCTCAAGTTTACCCTAATATTTTCATTGCACGCCCCAAGGAAAAGGAGATGTGAAAAAAGTCAAGAACAAAACAGATTAATCAGGGACACTGAGCCAAAGTATTAGAGGACAGTCGGAGATTTTAGTGGGAAGATTTGGATTGGGGCAAGTCCTGTGTCATCTTCTTGTCCTCACACAGATGATGTGCTCTCCTCACTCTCTGTGATTTGAACTCGGGTCTAGAACCATCACAGAAGCAGGTGCCTTGAGCTTCACAAGGCCTGAAGACACACAGGATTTGGCCATTTCATAATACACTAAAACATAGTTGTGTCACTTTAAATGGCTGCATTCGAGGGGCGCCTGGGTGGCTCAGATGGTTAAGCATCCAACTTCAACTCAGTTCATGATCTCACGGTTTGTGAGTTTGAGCCCTGCATCTGACTCTCTGCTGTCAGCACAGAGCCTGCTTCGGTCCTCTGTCCCCCTCAGTCTCTCTGTCCCTCCTCTGTGTGCAGGTGTGCTTGCTCTCTCACTCTCTCTTGAAAATAAATAGACATTTAAATGGCTGCATTCTACTGTCATACTATTTGATTTATTAGTTTTTCTATTTTACTATTTTCGTTTTACTAATTTGTTTTACTATTTCCCTTTGCAATACTGGAGTAGAGCAGTATTCATTTGGTATCCCTCTAACACACCACACACCGGAACATAGAACAAAGGCAGGCTTTCCCACTGTGTCATTAAATTCTCTACATAATCTGTCCTGCAAGACCCTGTAACGTCAGTGGCAATGCCTAGTGGAGCAACAGAGAAGCCTGAGATGTTCTGCAACAGTCTGGTGTGATACGCTAGGACACGTAAGGTGTGGCCACACTAAGGACTGCACTGTGAGGAATGCAAAAGAGCACCTTAGGAACAAGCAGAATAACCACTAGAATATTCTCAGACAAAATTTACTGCAATTTGAGCAAGACTTAAGGGTCTATAAAGAAGATGAAGGCAAAAGACAAAAGTTTTAGAGGTTACCATACCCAAGGTGCCCTTATCTCTACCCAAAGGCAGAGGCCCAGGGATACTTGAATTTAATAAAAAAAAATTTTTAAGTAGGATATTATAGTAACATATACCCAACAATTTCAGTTTTGTTGGGGAAATATGGGCACATCTTTAAAAATTTTAATGATGTACAAGACATTGTTAAATGATTATCTCTGAATAGTGGGATTATGAATGACTTTAGGGTTATTTATTTTTTTTTGCTTAATTTTATTTGCTAAATATCATACGATGTATATTTATTTTGTAATAAGACACTATATTAAAATTATAAAAATAGTGTGATTGTTCAAATTTTATTTCTATAATATAGATCTGTGGTTTTAAAAAAGTTGGTTTTTTTATTTGTAAATTTATTTACTTATTTTTGAGGGAGAAAGAAAGAGAGGCAGACAGAGAGGGAGACAAAAAATCCCAAGCAGGCTCCACACTGTCAGCATGAAGTCTGATGTGGGACTCAAACTCATAAACTGTGAGATCATGATCTGAGCCAAAATCAAGAGTTGGGCATTTAGGGGCGCCTGGGTGGCTCAGTCTGTAAGCATCTGTCTTTGGCTCAAGTCATGATCTCACGGTTCATGGGTTTGAGCCCCATGTCGGGCTCTGTGCTGACAGCTAGCTCAGAGCCTGGAGCCCGCTTCAGATTCTGTGTTTCCCTCTCTCTCTCTTATCCTCCCCTGCTCACACTGGCTCTCTGTGTCTCTCAAAAATAAATTTAAAAAATTAAAAAAAAAAAAAGTCTGATGTTTAACCGACTGAGCCATCCAGACACCCCAAGAAAGTTTTTGAACCTCATAATCTGAGGTAATTTGTTGGCTTTAAGCCATTCACAAAGCAACAGCTTGTTAAAGAAATAAGTGTGTATATAATAGAACTCAAATTATACCTTAATCTAACAAGGAAGAGAAATCATTAAATATTTATGATCAAAATACAAAAAAACTTGTAGGATAGTTTTTGCTAAGTACAAAAATGTTTCTATAATAATTATTCACTTCAATGGCTAATATTTTTTCACTCTGGCCTTATTCCATTAATATAGCCTGTCTCATGAGGTGCTAATATTGTTAATGTCATTGACCGAATAAATGTAAGACTCAGGCTCCTTAGTTCTGGGACACAAATCCTAGCCCTAGCTCAGTTGTCCAGGATGCTCACCATCATAGGGAAGGGAATGGGATGACCTGAGAACAATTGTTTTAACTATAAGTCGTATGTTTTAAAGGCAGAGTAGAAAGGCCATGGGTCTATTCAGTTATTCCTTTGAAAAAACAGAGTTTTGTAATATACTTCACTATAATCCATCACTATTTATATTAAATTAAATGTATTGCTATTTTGAACTTAGTTAAAAATAATGAATGTATTTTAATAAGAAACTATTAACAAATATTCAATATTTGTTACATGTAAGAATGACATGCAAAAATGTCCTAGTGAGGATTTTCATTATAATTCAAATTTTCTCTTTGTTGAACAAATACTGAGGATTTTTGTAATCATGACTCAATAGATTTTAGGGAAAAGTAACAATATGGGATGACAGTATGGTCAACAGAAACAATCTTCCACAATCCTCAGATCTGAGAGTAATGGGTGACAAAACAGGGAGATAGAGTTTTTACCAGCATAGCATCATAAACTCATAACGACTAAATTTACCCAGCTCCTCTCCTTCTGATAAGGTACATTCTGAAATGAAATGGTCTTATAAGAGCCCCCATAGGATGGAAGTGTCTATTGACTTAAGAGAGTTACTTGATAAAAATTTAACTTAGCTAACTTTATTAAATAGAGAGATGTATAAGGGTACATGTAAAATATTGCCATTGAAATTATAAATATATAATATATAGCATGCATTTCATTATTCTGGTGATTGATGTCTACTTGATAGATAAGTTTCTGGAATATTGTTCAGGCCCCTGTAATTCTCAAAGAGTTTCCTGGATGACATTCAAGAACAGTATGCCCAGGGGGCACCCGGGTGGCTCAGTCGGTTGAGGCTCCGACTTCGGCTCAGGTCAGATCTCACGTTCCTGGGTTCGAGCCCCACATCAGGCTCTGTGCTGACAGCTGGCTCGGAGCCTGGAGCCTGCTTCAGATTCTGTGTCTCCTTCTCTCTGTGCTTCTCCCCCTCTCATGCTCTGTATCAAAAATAAATAAAATATTAAAAAAAAAAAAGAACAGTATGCCCAGCACATCTCCCAGAGCAAAAATCATTAACAATATTAGCATCATGATCATTAAAATTATGTTTGTGATCATCTTAGTTATAGCAAATAAACTGTAACCAGAAGCCACCATTTTGAATCTTATCGGTGGCTTAAATCATGGCTATGGCACACTCCTGCCATGGAAATTTAACCTTTTAAGAAATAATACTAAAAGGGCACCTGAGTGGCTTAGTCAGTTAAGCACCAACTTTGGTCATGATCTCACAGTTCCTGAATTCCAGCTGTGCTGACAGCTTAGAGCCTGGAGCCTGCTTTGGATCATATGACTTCTCTCTCTCTCTCTGCCCCTCCCCCACTTGCATTCTCTCTCTCTCTCTCTCTCAAAAATAAAAATAAACATAAAACATTTAAAGAAATAAAGAATATAAAAAATTAAAGGCATAAAATGAAAAAAGCTAATAATTAAAAAACTTTTTTCATATATGTATTTCAAATTATAAGAACAAAAGGATACAATGACACACACAATTTTTATATTTTTAAATTTTGAATTGCTTGTTTATAAATTGCATGTTGATGATGACAGCTTTGTAGTAGAGGCTAAAGTCTGGGATTGTGATGCCTCCCGTTGGTATTGGCACAAAAACAGACACATAGACCAATGGAATAGAATAGAGAACCCAGAACTGGGCCCACAAATGTACG
>NC_043704.1:28324023-28333198 GCF_006229205.1 Suricata suricatta
ATGCTTCAGCTGTAATACACACTTGAATAGTGACTACAGCAACAGGTACATGGAGAAAAACTATACTTATGTAGTCCAATGTGTAACATTCACCTGTGAACACTGACCTTTCTAATCGTACCTGAACATGTGTATCACACTTTCTAATCAAATCATGCCCATCATTACAAAAATGAGAAGATGACAGGATATATTTATCATAAAGGGCAAGAATATAACTATGTGGAACATTGCTTAAACTAATCTGTATCAAGGAGACTGATAGTCAAGAGTCAATACAAGAATTATACAAGTGGATCACTTGACATATGTTAGTGACTAAAACACAGAATACATAGAAATGTAAACAAGATTAGCCCTCCTTTTGACTCAAGGATACTAGACGAAGAAGCATTCACTAGAGAACCCAGATAGTCAGTATTCATAGTAGTACTCTCCATGTATTTGTCTTTTCAATTTCTTAATTGTGGCATTTAGAAGTCACTAAATTTTGCTCAAGTCCAAATTATTAATTGTTTTATTATGAACTATGCTTTTGATGTTTACCTAGGAAATCTTTGCTTAACCTAAGGTCATGAAGATTTTCTCTTATGTTTTATTCTAGAACTGTCATAGTTTTGCCTATTGCAAAAAGTTCCATGACCCAGAATGATTTCTTGGAAAGACCAAACTTTCTCACTTGGATTACCTTAGCACATTTGCCAAAAATCAACTAGCACCTACTAACTATTTAAAAATGGCAATATTCCAAAAATTGATCTACAGTTCAACACAATCCCTATGAAACAGCCCAGTTGTTTTATTCTTTTTTTTTATTTGACAAGTTGATCATAACACGCATATAGACCTGAAAGGAATCCAGAACATCCAAAATGATTTTACAAAAGGAAAAAGAAGTTGAAGGAATCATTCTTCCTGATGTTAACATTTACTACAAAAGTACAGTAATCTAGACAGTATGGAACTGTATTAAGGAAAGACATTCAGATCAACAGGAATTAAAAGTCCAGAAATAAACCCTTACATTTATGTCCATTGATTTTCAACAAGAGTACCAAGTCCATTCAATGAAAAAATAAAAATATTTTCAACAAAATATTCTGAAAAAGCTGGATATCCAAATGCCAGAAAAAAAGTGAAGTTGGAATTCTTCTTTATACCATACATAAAAATAAACTAAAATAATCATAGACCTAGATGTAAGAGCTTAAACTATAAAACCGTTAGAAGAAAATATAGGAGTAAATCTTCATGACCTTGAATTAGGCAAAGCCTTCAGAGATGTGACAACAAATAACAAGTGTCAGAAGAAATATTAGATAAGTTGAACTTCATCAAAATTTAAAACTTTTGTGCTGTACAAGCTATGTCATCAAGAAAGCAAAAAAAAATAACCTACAGAATAGGAAAAATATTTATAAGCCATAAATCTGACAAGGGAATTATACCCAAAATATATAAAGAACTGCTACCACTCATTAATCAAAAGGACAAGTAATCCAAGTAAAATATGGGCAAAGGTTCTGAATAGACATTTCTTCTGAATAGACATTTCTTCAAAGAAGATATACAAATAACCAATAAACACAAGAAAAGATACTCAACATAATAAATCATTAGAAATATGCAAATAAAAACCATAATGAGACACTACTTCATGTCCATTAGGATAGTTATAATGAAAAAGACAGATAAAAAGTATTAGTAAAAATGTGAAGCAATTGGAATTCTCATACATTGTTGGTCAGAATATAAAATGGTGCAGCCCCTTTGGAAAATAGCTTGGCAGTTCCTCAACATGTTAAACATAGAGTTAACATGCAACCTAGTAATTCTACTCTTAAGTATATACCCACGAAGAATAAAAACATGTGTCCATACAAATACTCTTACACCAATTTTCGTGCAGAATTATTAACAGTAACCAAAATGAGAAAACAACTCAAGTGTCCATCAGCTGAAAATTGGATAAGTGAATGTGATATATCCTTACAGTGGAACATCATTCTGCTAACTGATTTTTTACAAAGATGTAAAAACAACTCAGTGAGGAATACTTTTCCACAAATGATTCTGGAGTTAGACATCCAAAGTCAAACATTTGAATCTCAGCCTGAACCTGATATCATATACAAAAATTAGGTCAGAATGACTCACAAACTTAAATGTAAAATTATAAAAGTTTTAGAAAAAGCAGAACATTTTCAAGATCTAGGACTAAACAAAGACTTCTTAGACTTTATACCAAAATGATAATCTATAAGTATAAAACTTGATAAACCACACCACAGCACTTTCAACAATAGCCAAATCATGGAAGGAGCCTAAATGTCCATCACCTGATGAATGGATCAAGAAGATGAGGTTTATTTATACAATGGAATACCCCATGGCAATGAGAAAGAATGAAATATGACCATTTGTAGGAAAGGGGATGGAACTCGAGGGTGTCATGCTAAGTGAAATAAGTCGGGCAGAGAAGGACAGATACCATATGTTCGCACTCATATGTGGAATAGGAGAAACTTAACGGTGGACCATGGGGGAGAAAGGGGAAAAAAGTAGTTGGGGAGGAGGAGGGAGGCAAACCATGAAAGACTCTTGAATAATGAGAGCAAACTGAGGGCTGATGGGGGTGAGGGAGAAGGGAAGGTGGTGATGGGCATGGAGGAGGGCACTTGTTTGGATGAGCACTAGGTGTTATATGGAAACCAACTTGACAATAAACTATAATAACTAAAATAAAATAAAATTAAAAACTTGCCAGTTTCTCATGAAACTATACATGCAACAACCATATGAACTTGCAATCACACTTGGGGGCACTTACCTGAATGAAGTACCGTAGATGCAGCTCAATACAAGGCATTAGGCTGGGAGAGGCTGCCTGCTGTCAGCCACACCTACTCTGCCTTTCCTCCTCACTTCAGTTCAGCCTGAATAATATTTTTACTTGAATAATTTAAACAAAAATGTATAGAGAGAAGGGGGAAAAGAGTAGTGAGCTTTATCTTAGACTGTGCAGTGACATTCCTAAACGTATGTTTCCATAGCACTTATATTCTGATAGTTCAATAAATAAAATATAACATATGGAATATATTAAAAGAATGTAACGAAGTTGTTTTTCTTAATAAAACCAGTACTTTTGGCTGGAATTTTATTAAACAACATGCATAAGTTCAAAGTTGTAGAACTTTGATTGCATAGGATATTACTTTCTGAGATTTGCTAATGTGTTTATAAAATATGGTTTTATTAGCGGTTATGATGATATGGTATATTCTAATCTTACCAGATTCTATAAGGCAAATATTTTCATGATATACGTTTGGGGAAAAAATCTCTTGAGACAAAACGCTGCTTCCTTAATTGCCACCCAAGCATGAAAGAGTCCACTCCACCCCCAGTTTTAAAATTCAGTAGAGTTACATGAAATAACTCCTATTTGACGGAGATAACGTTTTTTAACTTTGAGCATTCTGAGTTTGTATTTTGCCCGAGATGCAGTTTCAGAGTAACACACATTACTTGTGCATGTTTTTGTAGTGTTCATTCTAAATAACTCAGTTCTGTAAACATGTTTTAATTTGTATTAGTTTCATAAAATGTTTCTAACAATACAATTTTTGATCAAAAGTGATTGTGGAGGAATTTTAACATTCTCTCTCAACATGTTTGTGAAGAAACTACTCTTACCAATAGTTCAGACAGTGGAAAGGGGTTAACCACTAAACTATTACTTTTCTCCCTCCTTTGCTCAGATATTCCATAATTACTTGGGATTATTTCATTTTCTGTCACCACATCCTGAATGGCCATAGGAGATGCGTTAATGCAGTCTTTTCTCTTACCATCCTTTGCAGACTGCTCACGTGAAACCGATGGTCCTTTCAGGTTTATTAAACGCCACAAAATGTGGTCACCTTTGAACATTTGGAATGGAAGGGGTTACTTTCAAGAAACGTGTTTTCAAAGGCAGCATGATGGGAAGGACTGAGCAACAGCCTGGTGGGTGAAACACTAAGACTTCCGTTGTCATCCCGACCTCTATGACCCCTACACTTGACTTCCCTCAGCTGCAAAAACACAGAAAGCTGTGTTACCCTGGTTCATGCATGGACATAAAAAGGAAATGATGCAGCAAAAATGAGAGGACAGGGAAGTCTTGGGGAAAGAGGGGAGTTGAGAGTCACAGGACCTGCACCCTGTCTTCTGCCATCAGGAGTTTGTGACCACACAATTCTTCCATATCTTTATCACAAAATGGCCCTAATCACAGCAACACAAAGTGAACTGCAGACTTTTTAAAAAGGGAGTACTTCCAAAGGTCCTTTAAAAAATAAATACAGGATGAACTCATTTGGGAATGTATTATTGTAATTATCAAACAAATAACAGTATAAGCTCTGACCTCATAAATCATTTTTCTAGGTTCGAATAGGAACCAAATAAATATTTAGTCTTAAGGTTAATGCTCTTAGTCAAAGGAGCTTTAAAGTTTTACTCATTTGGAAAACAGATTACCGAACACCAAAAGAGTTTCTTCAGGGACATTAGCTATTGAACATCAACCTTTAAAAACAAAGCTGTGATAATACATTGAAGTGAATCAGAACCCAGCGGACTATGTTCTTGCAAAAATGATTTTAGAAACACAAAAATGATTACTCAGATATGATTGGAATTTCAGGAAAGACAAATATGAAACCTATCCTATGCTGTTGTTCTGGCATGAAAAGTTTTGTAGTGTGTTTAAACTGTGTTAAATAATTGAGAGAAAGCTAAAGACATGTAGAAATTACTTTTAACTAGGAAATATCTGTTACCCAAAAAATGGTGGGTATTACTGTCATTTTTCAAACTCAAGGATTTTTAAGGACTCCAGCAAATCAAGAGCTTAAAATCCTTTTTTTGATGCGCTGTAAATTCTAACATATAACACCTCAAATCAATAGGAGTAGGAATATTCTCTGAGGAAACTTAGAAATGCTCTTTTCAACGTATCTGCTTCTTTTCTTGATAAAAGACTACAAAATGCCACGTACTTATTGAATTTCTTCTGAATATTAATAATAATATGATCAAAAACATAATCTTGTTTTATTCTCCTAATTGCATTAAGGCTGTGATACTTTCTATATAGATGGTTTACACATTATATGGCTATGTTGACACTAAATTGTTTTCAGGAAGAGTTTAAGTGACTTGAAGTCAAAGCAGGGCTGAAAGGGAAGTGTCTGCTAGTTTTACCCACACCATCTCAAGTCTGGTATTGTAGTTCTCTTTTCCTTGCTGAACTTCTTGCTTTTTCATAGAAAATGAAACTATGTGGCAAGGTGCCTGGGTGACTCAGTCAGTTGAGCGAGAAGCTCTTGATTTCGGCTCAGGTCATGATTCTAGGACTGTGGGATGGAGCCTGGCATCGGGCTCTGTGCTGGGCATGGAGTCTGCTTGGAATTCTCTCTCTTTCTCCCTCTGCCCCTCTCCCCAATTCACACACTCTCTCTAAAATAAATAAAACTTAAATTAAACAAATAGAAATTATATAGAAAGTGAACAAAAAAGTAAATGTGTATTACAACCTTAAAAAGGGGGTTAAGGGACAACAGAAAAGCGCTCATAGGAAATAGAAACTATAACAGAGAATTGGAATACAAAAAATGCAGGAAGAAAAAAAACAATTTCCATACTTAACTCAAACATTATACCTTTTACCACAGTAATTATATAAACTGAAATTGTAACCTAATTTTTTCCTAATTATACCTTAAAATAGAAGACACAAAGATAATTGAATTTCTGCCGTAGTTAAGTGATGGCTATCTCACTTTACACTACATCATCCATACTGCTCTGAGGCACTTATTCCCAATCAATGTTAACTCTATATGGAAGCAGTCTGTTCATGCAATGTCCCTCCACTGAGTGAGTGAAACAGTACCTGAGCAAATGTCTGTTACAGTTTCGAAGTGTGAGACATCAAAAATAGAGCTTATATCTGTGAAATTTTCCTTTTATGCCATTGAATAATAAAAACTTCAAAATAATTTTTAAAAAGACATGAAATTTTAAAGTTCATTTATTCATGGAGCTATAGAGACAAATCATGATAACTTCTAACAAAAACAACTGAAGCATTTTTTCTATTATTTACCTGCTGGTATCAAAGGAGTCCAGAAACGAATAGTTCTGTCATCTTCTATGTTACAGGACCTGGTAAATACTTTCTCATTTAGTCCTTACAACAATCATATGAATCAGCTTTTATTATTTTTACTTTACAAATGAGGAAACAGGGACACATAGACAATTTTCCTCAGTATAGGACAAGGAAGTGATTGAAATTCATTTAGCTCAAAGAAATTTTTTGGCAAAACTGTTGAGAAAGTGTCATAAAAAGAAAATTGTAAAGTGGTATTATTTTTTCTGTATTTTTCCTAATTTGTGACTGATTTCAAAATATAAGTCACATCACCTTAATAAGGGTCAGCAGATGTTTACAAAGCAATTATATTTCAGAGTCAGATCAGCGCAAGGAAAGACTGACCACTCGGTTTGGATAACTATCATTTGAAATGATGTTCTATATCATTCACTAGTGCTGCTTCAATTGTTTTTTTATAAACAATAGAGGCCCCTTGAACTCTCTAGAATATTTAAAAATTTATTTTATTTATAATTTTAAAAGTCATATTGATAATAACCTCAAAATCATTAGTTAATTGCAAAAACACCAATATTGCCTTCTGGTCTTGATGCCGGCACCTCTCCATAATGTAAACTCTAATGCTATACCTTTCTTGTGCAGGCAGTGAAAAAACAGAAACCAACACAATACTACTGATGTTTTCACACAAGGCAAAAGATATCAAGATATAAGGTATAAATGAAGTTTCCTAGAATGAGAGAAAGGCCTTGGAGAATTTATTTATCATGCAGTACATGGAAATAGAGATATGCTAAACATTTTTTAATAGACTACAGGAATCAGAATTATACCCTAATAAGCAGCATTTTAGTTTCAGGAAAAGAAATTATCTGTCATATTAAATTAAATAACAATGTATTGTGAAGTGTTTATTACACACAAAGAAAAAAACCCACCTCAGAAATAACTTAACAACACAGGAGCAATACTCAAGCACTAAAAACTGCAGAACACTGAATAAATTTAAAAGGCCTAAATGACTGAAAAGATACACTATATTTAGGAGTTAGAAGAATAAGTCTTGTCAAAAGGTCAATTCTCCCCAGATAAAAAGCCAAGATGATTTGAAGTAGGAGGTAGAAAGTGAAAGATTCTAAAATTTTATTAAAGTAGGGGCACCTGGGTGGCTCAGTTGGTTAAGCTTCCAACTTCAGCTCAGCTCATGATCTCATGATACATGGGTTCAAGCCCCACATTAGACTCTGTGCTGACAGCTCAGGGCCAGGAGCCTGCTTTAGGTTCTGTGTCTCCCTCTCTCCCTGTCCCTCCCCCACTCATGCTCTGTCTCTCTCTCTCTCTCAAAAATAAACATTAAAAATTTTTTAAATGTTTATTAAAATATAAAGGACAAAGAATAACCAAAATAGTTTTTTGGGGTTCTGTTTTGGGGAGGCACAAATTTGAAAGACTTTTAAATTACTGATTTCAGGACTTACTAGATTAATTACTTACAGTAATTAAGATATTGGTGTATTGAAAGTGAGAACAGATAAATAGATTGATGTAATAGACAATAGACTAGAAAGTCTACAAATAGACTGACATATATTATGACTTTCTTTTTGTTTGTTTTGTTTTGTTTTTTGTTTTGATTTGTTTTTTCTTTTATAGTTTACTGTCAAGTTGGTTTCCATACCCAGGGCTCATCCCAACAAGTGCCGTCCTCCATGGCCATCATCCCCCTTCCCCTCTCCCTAACCACTATCAACCCTTAGTTTGTTGTCAGTATTTAAGAGTCTCTTATGGTTTGACTCCCTCCCTCTCCTTAACTACTTTCCCTTCCCTCCCCCATGGTCCTCTGTTAAGTTTCTCCTGTTCCACATATGAGTGAAAACATATGGTATCTGTTCTTTCTCTGCCTGACTTATTTCACTTGGCATAAGACCCTTGAGTTCCATCTATGTTGCTACAAATGGCTAGACTTCATTCTTTCTCATTGCCATGGGGTATTCTATTGTATATATATAAACCACATCTTCTTGATCCATTCATCAGTTGATGGACATTTAGGCTCTTTCCATGATTTGGCTATTGTTGAAAGTGCTACATGTGCCCCTATGCATCAGCACTCCTGTATCCTTTGGGTAAATCCCTAGCAGTGTTATTGCTGGATCATAGGGGAGTTCTATTGTTAACTTCTTGAGGAGCCTCCACATTATTTTCCAGAGCGGCTGCACCAATTTACATTCCCACCAACAGTGTAGAAGGGTTCCTGTGTCTCCACATCCTCGCCAGCATCTATAGTCTCCTGATTTGTTCATTTTAGCCACTCTGACCGGCATGAGGTGGTAACTCAGTGTGGTTTTGATTTGTATTTCCCTGATGATGAGTGACGCTGAGCATCGTTTCACATGTGATTGACTGACTTTCAAGAGAGACAGCAAGGTAATTCTACAGGAAAAGGACAGTGTTTTCAACAGCAATCAACTAGGTATTAGCTAAGGATAAACTAACTTCCTTGCTCATATCATACTATACAAAACCATTAATTTAAAATGGATCATAGACACAAACATAAAAAGACTTCATCAAATTTAACATCAGGTGCTTTTGAGAATGTGTCGAGTAGGAAATTGTTGCAGTGGAGGTCTAGGAGGTTTTTTCCTACTTTCTCCTCGAGGGTTTTGATGGTTTCCTGTTTCACATTCAGGTCCTTCATCCATTTTGAGTTAATTTTTGTGTATGGTGTAAGAAAGTGGTCTAGTTTCATTCTTCTGCATGTTACTGTCCAGTTCTCCCAGTACCACCTGCTAAAGAGGCAGTCTTTTTTCCATCGGATACTCTTTCCTACTTTGTCAAAAATTAATTGGCCATACATTTGTGGGCCCAGTTCTGGGTTCTCTATTCTATTCCATTGGTCTATGTGTCTGTTTTTGTTCCAATACCATACTGTCTTGATGATGACAGCTTTGTAGTAGAGGCTAAAGTCTGGGATTGTGATGCCTCCTGTTTTGGTTTTCTTCT
>NC_043704.1:28333298-28454292 GCF_006229205.1 Suricata suricatta
GTGTCTCCCTTTCTCTCTCACTCTCCCCTGCTCATGCTGTTTCTCTCTCTCTCTCTCTCAAAAATAAATAAAACATTAAAAACAATTAAAAATAAAACTGAAAAAAAATTAGGTGCTTGTAGAAAGATACCATTATGAAAATGCAAGCCACAGTCCTGGGGAAAATATCTGTAATTTACATATCTGGCAAAGTATATGTATCCTGAATACATAAAGAACTCTTACAACTCAATAGTAAAATAAAACAAAACATTATAAAAGGCAAGTTTTGGGTAAATATTTCATGAGTAAAGATATATGAGTAGCCAAACAAGCACATGAAAAGATGCTTAATATAGTAAATTATCAAACAAATTCAAAATTTTCAATTTAGGATATCATGATACATCTTATAAAATAGGCAAATCATAAAAGGCAGACAATACCAAGTGCTGACAAGGAGGTAGAGCAATAAAGATCTCAAATGCTAGTGGTAAAAGTGTAAAGTTATATAATAATTTTAGAGAACCATTTGGCAATCTCTTAAAGTCAAACATCAGTTACCATGTTACCCGATAATAAAAGTAGATTTCTAAAGAAAACTTGTAAATAAAAGTTTATAACTGTTTTATTGAAAATAACAGCTTGAAACAAAATAAATGTTCACCAACTATTGAACGGATAAATAAATAATGGTTTAGGCATACAATGGAACACCACTCACAAATTAAAAGATTCAGATTACTAGTACAACATGGATGAATCTCAACAATATTATGCTCTCAAAAGAACCCAGACATAAAATTGTGTATATTGTATGATCCTAGTCAATGAAATTCTAGAACAGGTAGAATTAATCTACGGTGGCAGAATGGAGGCCAGTGACAATGGGGGTTGGGGTGGGTAGGGTGGAATTAACTACAAAGAGATAGGAGTGAACTTTGGAAATTTTCATTTGTGGATAATGAAAATGTTCTATATCTTGATTGGACCGGTGTTTGAGGAGGTATATTTGTTTGTTAGAAGTGCAATTTATTGTACAATTTATTGTGTACAATTTATTGTATAAGTGCAATTTATTGTATGTAGTTATTTCTCAATAAAGTCTATTTAGAAAAACCAAACAGCACCCAGAATAAGTAGATATAGAATGTCACTGAGACTTGTTTTCTTAGTCAGGGCTGGAAAAACATGTCATGGTTCCAAAGTGCCTTCCAGTCCCTTCTTATAGAACTTTTGTTGTAATAGTTTTATCATCTGTTTACCAGAGCCTAAAATGTTTTTATACCTCACCTTTAAAAAAAAATTTTAATGTTTATTTTTGAGAGAGAGAGAGAGAGAGAGAGAGAGAGAGAGAGAGCACGAGTGGGGGAGGGGCAGAGAGAGGGAGACACAGAATCAGAAGCAAGTCCCAGGTTCTGAGCTTTCAGCACAGAGCCCGATGTGGGGCTCAAACTCAAGAACCAAGAGATCACGACCTGAGCTGAAGTCAGATGCTTAACTGCAGAGCCTCCCAGACACCCCTATGCCCCACCTTTAAAGCAAATTAACAATGATGGTGAAGACCTGTTGGCTCTTGTTGGTGCCCAGTGTTTTGTTCTGCAACTTTGGCTTTAGGAAAGATAAAAAGAGAGAGAATGAAAAGGCTTCAGACTCCAAAGGAAATACTGATTAATCTTAGTCATGGAATATTTTATCAACATCATCATTCCCCATAAAATCGGTAGAAAGTGTTTTGTTAGACATGAGAGGACGGTTGTAATTTTGAAAAGAAGGTAATATAAGATATGAGCTGACAAGACTGGATGAGTAGGAATAGTTTGAGTGGGAAGGAAACCTGAGGTTGGAGTTTGAGGTGGTGATGAAAGCATCCCAAGCAGTAGCTACAGGACACATATCCCCAAAGGTACAAGTAAGTACAACTAGTATTTATAAGAGATACACACTCTCCATCAGGTACTGTGCTCTCATTTACATTAATGTTTATGTATTTTTGAGAGAGAAAGACACAGAGTATAAGTGGGGAGGGGCAGAGAGAGAGGGAGACTCAGAATCTGAAGGAGGTTCCAGGCTCTGGGCTGTCAGCACAGAGCCTGACAAGGCGTGTGAACTCACAAGCTGCAAGATCATGATCTGAACTGAAGTTGAAAACTTAACCAATTGAGCCACCCAGGTGCCCCCTCATTAACATATTACTCATTCAATGCTTCAAGGATCCTGAGAGTTAGGTAGGTCAATATTGCCATTTTACAGATGAGAAATCAGGAGCACAGAAAGATATTGTGCTTTGCCCAAATCCACAAAACGATTTTTAGTAGTCCTAGGAATTAAACCTGAGTAGAATATGATAGCTAGCCTACACTCTGATCAATCATACGATAAAAAATATTCTTTAAAGTTTATGACTACTTTATATAAATCTCATATAAATTTCAGAGCTATTTTTGTCAGTTGAGTTTTTTAGAAGCCAGTGAAAGCATTTGGAAGGCTAGCATATTCAAAAAGTTAACAAATGCTAGGGCGCCTGGGTGCCTTAGTCAGTTGAGTGTCCGACTTCGGCTCAGGTCATAATCTCACGGTTCGTGGGATTGAGCCCTGCATTGGCTTTGTGCTGACAGCTCAGAGCCTGGAGCCTGCTTTGGATTCTGTGTCTCCCTCTCTCTCTCTGACCCTCCCCTGCTCACGCTGTCTTTCTCTGTCTCTCAAAAATAAATTAAAAAAAAAACATAAAAAAGTTAACAAATGCTTAATTTCTTTGACAGTATGACTAAATAATTGATTATGTGTGGTAGGTACAAAGATCAATATAAAAATTCAGGTGTATACAAAATGGAATTTTATTTTTCTATTACTCAGTTTATTTTCTATAACAAGCTTCCAAGTAGTCAGATCACAGAAATGTAATATTCATTAAATGTCCCTATTACTGGGGTGGATGGGAGTTGCTGGACATCTGGCCCTTGTGTTCTATTCTATATGTGCGGGCATATATATATATATATATGTACATCATTCATTTTCCATAGATTTCCGTTCAGACAAATCACTGCCAAGTCATTGGTCCCTCCTGTACAAAAGACCCCATCATTTACACTGTGTAGGCTACCTCCATGTCTTTTCAGGTATGTGGGGTCATTCTGCTGCTCCTCATCTTAGAAGTCAGAGACCTACAGGATGGGGGACTATCTATGATCTCTCATTATTTCCTTGCTCCTCTTAGTTTCAGGGTTATTTATATTTGTCAGGTACTAACCTGGGATATGAGGAAAGTGTGTGTTGTCATAAGTTGAACAGAGAGGTTTGTCCACTTAAATTTGTTTTGTCATTTTCCTGGACCAATATTCCATCCCCCTTTGCTGAAAGCTGTAACTGTGTAACCAAGTTTTAACTAATGGGATATATACACTGAAATAATATGGGCCACTTCCAGCATAGTCCCTAAACCTTCCACACGTGCTCTTCTACGTTCTTTCTCCCTCTGTTGTCATGACACCAAGAGGTAAGGCCCTAGCAGCTTCAGATATGTAAGCTGCACAAGCTGGAAAGGGCCTTGCTTCCTAAATGAGAGTCATGATCTGGAATATCCACTAGGACTGTTATTGATCAAAAGATAAAATTTAGGGGCACCTATGTGGCTCAATCATTTAAGCATTCAACTCTGGATTTTGGCTCAGGTCATGATCTCATTCTTCATGGGTTCGAGCCCTGTGTCAGGCTCTGTGCTAGCAGTGTGGATCCTGCTTGGAATTCTCTCTCTCCCTCTCTCTCTGCCCCTGCCCTACTCATGCTCTCTCACTCTCTTTCAAGAACAAATAAACTTAAAAAAAGGAAAGAAAAGAAAGGAAAAAACTGGGGAACCTGAGTGGCTCAGTAGGTTAAGTGTCTGACTCTTGGTTTTGGCTCAGGTCACAATCTCAGAATTCATGAGATTCTGTGTCAGGTTCTGCATTAGCAGTATGGAGCCTGCTTGGGATTCTCTCTCGCTTATTCACTCTCTCTCTCTCTCTCTCTCTCTCTCTCTCTGCTTCTTCCCAACTTGTGCTGTCTCTGTTTCTCTTTAAAAAATGAATAAACTTAAAAAAAAAAATATATACTCTGCTTTTGTCTAGCCATTACTAGATTAAGTCTGTTTCTTACCCAAGGCTAGTATATTCTAACTAATACACAGACCCACCTGATTAATATGCTAAAAAATTGGTTTCTATTGTATAAAACTGATGTCTCCACGGTGTGTTGGGGAAGAGAATGCAGGTACTACCTGTACTCCATTTCCTCAAACCTGCCTGGAATGTCTGAGTGACCCCTAAGTTCATTCAGGAGAGAAGCCATCTCTCTTTTCCTCAAGGCTCCCATTATTTATCCACTCGCTGCTTCTCCATCTCACTCCCCTCTACCCCCCAGCTCCAGGAAGCTTCATTATTTCAGTAGGCAGGCAGAAAGTTTTGTAGGACTCACCAAGTACTCCTTTAAAAAAACATGTTGCAAAGAATAAAAGATCATTAATTGATTAAATATTTTGGAAACAAATAAGGAAATAAATAAGTAATGTTCTAGCTGATTGAGAGAAGAACATAAAAAACAACAAATGTGGGAGAACCTCTATTAATATTTCCAAAAGTTACCCCATGACATTTGCAGTCTTCTGTCAAATAGATCACACACCTAAGAACTCTATTGTCTCTTAGGGTCTCAAAAATAAGCTTGAGTTCTATCCAAAATTTGGGAAATTTTGATTTTGAAAATTATTCATTTTTGATAGTAAGGAATTTGGTCAATGAACAATTATATATGCCCATCACTGTTCTAGGTGTGAAAATCTTCAGAAGTACAGGGGCACCTGGGTGACTCAGTTGGTTAAGTGTCCAACTTTGGCTCAGGTCATGATCTCACAATTTGTGGGTTTGAGCCCCACATCGGGTTCTGTGCTGACAGCTCAGAACCCGGAGCCTGCTTCAGATTCTGTGTCTCCCTCTTTCTCTGCCCTTCCCCACTCATATTCTCTGTCTCTTCCTCTTTCAAAAATAAATAAACATTAATTTTTTTTAAATCCTCAGAAGTACAAATACTTGTAGTGAACAGCCAACAATCTCTATTTTACTCCAAAATACAAATACCCCACAGAGGTATCCTCCCTCCTTCAAGCATGACCCACACTGATATGGTGGAGCAATACCAAGACCATGGCAAGGTTTTGCATATCTCCACAGACGTTTTTGTAAGCTCACTTAGTGTGCACCTGGAAACATCTAGGTGTGCTGATATGTGAAAAGATGAGTGTATTATTATTACTTCATTGCTCCTAAAAATAGGATCCCTCAAGTCCAGTCCTTGACTAGAGACACATTTTCTCTTCTCCCCATCCTCTGCAGTAATAAAGTAATAAAGAGGTTTTGAGATAAAGATATCTAAGATATCTAAGAAAATTGCCAACTGCCTCAAATTCTCTTAGGGCCTGGCTTCTTCCTTAAAGTGAGTAAAGGAGCACACATTCCAACAGTACACTTGACACATATTTGGACAAACTACAGTTTGCTGATTAAATATGCAGAGCAAATTTTAACACTGGTCCCAGGTGATAGGTTGGGTGTTAAGTTTCCTAAAATAATTTTTTACCGGTTTCTCAGTCATAATTCTATCTTGGTATTAAACATCAATCCATATTGTGCAAATTCTCACCCCAGCTGGCTAAGCAAAGAGGGTGAGAAATGGAAATCAGATATGATTCTCATGTTATAAATATGAAAATTGTAACTTCAATGATGGAACACTGGACAGCTGAAGGACAGAGGATTTTTAGGTTTCTGGGGAACTTCCTTCTTCCAAGAACAACTTGATTTGCATTGGTTGGGATATTTTGAGGTTATGAGCTGTGGGTTAAAATAAAAGCTTGGGGCTCACAAGTCTGGTAAAACCATAAAGTTCTGTTTTAAATGGAATTTCTGGCAACACCAAGATTTGTACTGCTTTTACCTAAAACCATGATGATAGAAGTCAAGTTTGCAAATGGGTAGAGAAAAGAGAAAATAAACAAATAGCACTTGTTTATTACATAACCAAGCACGCAGGGAATCACACTGGTTCCAGATCTACCTCGCACTTCAGCAAGAATCCTGGAGAAAAGTTCAGTGAGCCACTACTATTGCTTTAGGCAGTTTCTCCCCAAAAGTTTGGGCATTTCCATCCCATCATCCCAAGGGATGGCATGGGGTAAGTCTGCATATTTGTGGACAATATGGTCATGGTTGGGAAATACATGTGAGAACATGCTGGTTACAACAGCCAATGTGCAATTTCACCATATTCATCAAATTAATCCTGTCTCCCTTCTCTCACTTTTTTTTTTGCTTTTTAAATAACTTCCTTTCCATCCTACTCCCATGTGGCTCTCATGTGGCTCTCTCTCTCTCTCTCCTTTTTAAATTTAATATCTTTATGGTTAATCACTTAAAAACTCATTCTCAGCTTGGAAAGATGGGTGAGAGACACTTTCCCCTATTTCTCTCCTATTCAGCTAACTATCCCAGACACTAGCTATAATAAACAAAGGCTCTGAATGGTGGAAAGAAGAAGACAAACTGGCTAAGGACTGTGGACCCAAGGAATGATACCACTGTGAGATCCCTGGGTTTTCCTTCTGCTTCATATATCCCAGACTTGTAACTGAAAAACCCAGCAAGCAGGAAATGCTACTGGGTACAGACAACTGAGCCTCAGCAAGTCTCTCTTTCTCCACCCAAAGGAGCAGGAAAGGGGCATCTTAGACAATAAAAACCCAACACCAAACAAACACCACAGGAAAAGCTTGCATTCCCTCTGGGACCCCTCTGGGTCAACACAGGCTGAGGGAAAAGTCTAGTCTTACACTCGAGCCCTGCTGTAGATGTAACCCTCCAAGCCCCACACTTGGTGGTGGTGGAGAAGACCGAGTGAGTAGGAGGGAAATGCATCTACTTCCAGCATTAATGAATTCTGCCCTACTCTGCAGGGGTCCATGGACTCTGGACTTCTACTCCCACACGGTGGTAATAAAGTATCCTTTCCTTCCATGCTTCAGTGGAGAGTCAGAACTCTGACCACTGCTCAGAGGTAATGAAGCCACCTCCATTCCTGCCCCACATGTCAGTAGAGACCATGCAGGAAACAATAAGCAGGTATTCTAGACAAGGGGGTGTATCAGCAAAGGTTTAGCAGAAAGTCTGAATTTTCACCCTAACCCAGAGATATTGAAGTACCCCTCAATAACCCACTCCCTACCCCCAACTGTGGTGTCAATAGAGGCCTGGCAGGAAATGCAGATTTCCACCTTGTAGCATGAATGAAGAGATGCTCATATCCCTTGCCAGTGTTAGAGGAGACTAAAACAGAAGATTTATATAAGGTCCAGTTTCATAACATAATATTGACAATGTCCAAGACATGATCACAAATCACTCATTCATACTAAGAACTAGGAAAATCTCAGCTTGAATGGTGAGACAGTTCAATAGATACTTAAATAGCAAGGTGCTGCAGATGTTAGAATTATCTGACAGAAAAAATTTAGTATTATTCTCCGTTAGTAGATTTAGTGAAAACATTTTTCTCAGTGAAATATGAAGCTCAATTAAAATAAGTCTGATGAAACATAATTCCTATGTAATGAAATGTTTGTAAAAATGGTCACTCACTTATTAATAATCATAAAGAAGTTGGTGACAGCACTTAATGATAACATTTTACAAAATAAGACTGCAATATAGGTTAAAAATTAAGAATGATGGCAATAAACTATCCATGTTTTACTTCATCTTCACAAATTATTATCAAATCATTGTCAACCGAGTTATATGGATTGGGTTCCTTGGTCCATAAACATTTACTTACATATTCTCCTTCACCATCCCTCCCAATGCTGCCTTTACATCCCATAATCATTTACTTATGTAAAAGTGCTTAATTGTTTATAAATTAGAATTATTCAAATACAGTCAAACATAATACGAATACTAATTTTTGAGAATAGAACCTAGTGAAGATGTATTATTAATCAGGGAAACAGGATCAATAGGATCGATTGCTCTATCTACCCACCCATCCATCTATCATATCTATACATCTACATGTCCATAACTATTTCTATATATTGAGACTAGGAGAGAGAGAGAGAGAGAGATTTATTATGAAGAATTGGCTCACATGACTATGGAGACTGAAAAGTCCCATCATCTGCTGTCTGCAGGATAGAGACCAGGAAAACTGATGATGCAGTTCAGTCAGAGACCAAAGGCTTGAGAACCAGGGCAACCTGTGGTGTAAGTTCCAGTCAGAGGGTGGGAGAAAGTCCATGTCTGAGTTCAGCCAGGCAGAAGGGGCAAATTCTCCCTTCCTCCACCTATATTTTTTTATTCAGTGTTAGATGATGCACATCCACTTTGAGGAAACAATCTGCTCTACTGAGTTCATCAATTCAAATGCTAATGTCAACTGGAATCTCTTTCACAGACACATTCAGAAATAATGTTTAGCCAAATATCTAAGCAAGTTCTAGTCAAGATGATACACAACACAAAAGACAAGGGAGTCATCAAACTTTAAGTTAAATAATTAATCTTGTATTTGTTCCAAACTATTTTATGTCCTTGAAAAGTTCTCAGTATCTAGTTCCTTGAAAAATAAATCCCAAATTATTTTACTGAGTTTGATAGTCTTTAAGATACCATTTCAGTACAAATAATATTTCTTTCTCTCTTTTTAGAGTCAAATTTACTGAGTCTTTATTTATGAGACAATGTCATGATTCAGAAGCAATATATGGCTTTTTATAGATTTTTTCCCCTCCAAGATAAGACTATAAAAGTTCCCATAAACCTCTCCACTCTTAAAAGCAAGATTTGGCAGACCCTGCTAGGGTTTCAAAACCATTGGATAGCTTCAATTGTGTGGTCATTTGTCTTAACATGATGTCTTTCACCTGGTTTTTAATCTCAGGAGAAAAAAAATTGCAGATGACTAAATTTTTCATTTAAACAAATATAAAAAGATAAATTTATCTCACTCCACTTTTACTAGTTTTATTTGGAACTTTGTAAATCTCAGAGATGGGTCTGATTAGGGAAAAAAAGGAAAATATTCAACTTGAATATAAAATGAAAGAAGGGAGGGAGGAAAGGAGGAAGGAAGGAAGAAAGGAAGGAAGGAAGAAGGAACAGAGGGAGAAAGGGGGGAGGAAGAGAGGGGGCAGGGGGAGGAAGGGAGGGAAGGAGGAAGGAAATTCTTCTGTTATTCAGCAGCTCTAACATGTTACCATATTTGTAAGAAATTTTTTCTTGCCTTATAAAACAAATAAAACCATCTGACTGAACTGTCTAACTGTGAATAAGGTTCTTGAAAACTGCCCAAAACACAGAAAATGAAACTTTTCTATCCTGGACTCCATAGTATTATAGAGCTTTCTCTGGTAGAGTACACTGATTATAATTCTTTCCAAATTAGCAAACCACAAAAATGTAGGAAGCAGAAAATTACTTGCAAGCAAAACGAAACCAGTTTTTACAGTAATTAAAAGATGAAGAGTTTGGGGGAATTAATTTAAAGAGGGAGAATCTACTTAATTAGATAACAACACTATTATAGAAATTTTACAGAAACCAGCATGTGGTAGGCAGCCCACGCTCCACTCTCTGGTATTGGAGACATCCACCCTTCCAGCTATACAGTTTAGAAGGAAATATGAGATGCAAACACTTTAGCTTTACCCACGCTGTATTTCCTTTCTGCTTAAATTATAAATGATTGTGTGCAAAATTGGGAGACATGGTAGTCATTTGGAATCTCTTAAACCTTTATAAATGAACTTTGAGATAAGATTAATCCTTATGTTAATAGATAAACTGGAAATCTTAGCACAAAAATAAAGAACTATATAAAACATTCTGATTTTTTAGGATTCTGTCATATTTCAGTATAGCATCTCAGGAAATCACAAACCTCTGCTCAAACTGAGTACTCTCAGTTTGGTACTCCTGTCACCTCAAAACAAATCCTGGACAATAAGGATTCAGAACATTACTGGGGTAGAATGAAATGCCAGGATTTCCAGAGAAAGGCCTGCGGAGTGACAGCTGCCTGAAGTTCTAATAACGTTCAGTTTCACTCGGGCAGGAGTTAGTTTTTCTACAGATGATACCTAGACTCTGTTATTTTATAGTAAATCCCAATAGTCACAGAGAGCTATGAAAGGTAAATTGTTCATTGGCCCACCTGTTGAACGCTGCCATGTCACTTCGACAGCTTGCAAGGATCATTTCTGAAAGTAGAATTGGAACAATTTTATGGGAGTTAAATGACATTAGAAAAAGCAAAGTCAAAACAGAAATCCGTATGGAACAGCTTTTACACACTACTTTACAGTTTACAATGTGTTGTACATGCAACCTTAGCCGACGGCCTGTGTATTCCCTTCCAATCATGCTGGACGGAAAACAATTTCCTGTCTAGATGAATCAGCACTACATAAAACTCAGCTTGGCCTTAACCATGCAAATACAATCTGAAGTCAATTTTTAAGAAACCACAGATTTTCCCCTTAGGGAATGGACTGTTTGTGGGCAGGCTGTCTCTTTTATAAGAAAACTATTCTCCAACAGAGCATTTTCACAGACGAAAACTAAGAATTCCAGTATTTTCATGGCATAAATGTACCTAGATATTTCAAAGGAATAGTCCAAAGTCTGAACATGAACTATTTTCTTGTTTTGGCAGTTTAAACACCTATGTGAAGCCCCATGCAAAAATTCTACTTCAAGGACTGATTTCCCTGGTTCAGTAAATCAATGGATTTCAGGTCTTTAAAAAATCCTTTGCTTTCACTTAGGAAAAAGAAAGCAATCTCACTTACCTTGTGCCACTTATCAGCTGATTACCATTCATTTCCAAATCTACCCTCCCTTTGCCTTACTTGTAATAGTGGAGATGGACCCTCTGAACATATCTCTTTCTCAGGTAACACAATGTTAAGTGTTGTCAGCAGACAGCTGGAGAGAACAGTGCAGGAAACACCAGGCCTTGTGTCAATGTTTTTCTCCACTTGATCCTGGGGTACACAACAACCAGCAGCACAGGAGACACCCAGGGGTGCCTGCTCCCCACCTGTGAGTTCTGATGAATGGCATTCCCCAAGGATAACTTCCGCTGGCATTTCGGAGGGCAGTTTCCCAGCAGATTCCATGAAGTAATACTTCACTATGGACAGTTTTCCAAGCACCCAGAAGGTGGCTTTCTGGCAATCTTGGCTGGCAATTTCAGCTGCCAATGTTCCCCAGAGAACCTCACAATCCAATGGGTCATGGCCATACCCATACCCACTCCATTGGAGGGCAGGGGTACCTCTTTCAGATTTGTTCATTTGTGCTTTGCCTCTCAGGCTTAGAGGTAATGGCTTCTCCTATATCTGTTCTTCTATTATTAGTTTTTTCATCTGAGGCAAGTAATCTAGATTGGTTGCAGTTAGTAATTCTTTATATTAAACTTTCTTTGTTAAAATTATGTGATTCCTATCTGCTTATTGGACCCTGAATGATGACCCAATTTTTAACTCAACAGTAACTGCCAATATAAGTACAGTTTTGTACTCGTACAATTTTGGAAACTATTTAGTTTCAAAAAAATCATGGTATAATAACAAAGAAAATCTAAAACACTATCTTAAGAAAACATGATCCCACAGTTATTCTTTAAGTAGACATTATTTTTAAAGTATCCACTTACTGCCAATATAAATATACCATTTAACAGAATAAATATCATCAAACTAATCTGTTGATCTTTGCCATCGGACAGAAAATTTAATCAAGTGGGAAATGTTGAAATATCCGCCCAGGTATTGATCAGTAAAAAGGCCAAACGAAACGAAGTCAACTTTGTACTTTTAAAAAGAAGTAGATTTGTTTACATGTTATTAAAATACCTCTGAATCTTCCAGAATGGAATGCTGCCTACTAATTGTAGACATTTTAAAGCACATGGAGCAAAGGACCTGACATAATATTTAGAGATATTAAGGACAACTTTTGCCTTTAGCCAAATGAATATGTAGGTTAACATTTTCTTAACTCTCTCATTCAAGGGTGCCCTCCCTTCCTTTCCTCCAGGTAAAGAATACCATCAAGATGTCAGAACTCAGTTTTGTAACTTCCTGAAGATTTATTATTTAGTTGCAAGCAACAGAAACTTCCAATGTCCAACTTAAACAAGTATGAAATATATTTTAATTTTTGGAGGCAGTTTACAATATTAGCAGGAGGTCAGGCTTTGGGAAGAGTGAGGGTCAGGCTCAGGAAAGGCTTGGAAAAAGAGCTTCTTGAGTCCTAGTCAGTCAGCAGGCATAGTCAGTCAAGGATCCTGTGAGAGGAAATGAGATCTGAACACTCTTCTTGCCTTAAGTCTCTCTACCCAAAAGTCAAAGTCCTTGGAATGGAAGCTCAGTTTCTCCAACTAGTCATATGTCCATTCCTTGCTTCGAAGAGAAAGTACTGTGATTTTCCAGTATCACCAAGATGGCACAAATTGGGAGAGTTAATTAACTCAGTGGAAATTAGGATGATATTAGCTGAAGTAAAATGAAAAGATGCTGGAAGCTCAAAAACCTTTTTTTCACTATGTACACCACTAAGGTTAAGTCTCTCATTCCTTAAGCACCACAGCTAGTGAAGAGGTGATAGATGAAATACATTCTGACAGTAACTGACTGTAATAGTTGGCAGTCTAGTTAATTTAGTTTCTTGTGGACTGTCTGTATGTTAAAAGAGGAAGATGATAACTCCAAAAAACACCAAAGAGACAAACCTACTTTGCATCTCCTCATGCATGTTCCATCAAGCCAAAAAAATAAGAGACGTAATATAGTATCCATGGCTTCTGTCTTCTCCAAGAAGGAGCTCCAGAAAGGAGCTCCAGTGACCATGTAACTTTTTTCACTGTCCTTAGGACTCACTCAAAAAGATGCTCAAATGATGACTAAGAGTCTCTGAGTATATTTGTTTCCTGTGACTACTATAACAAGTTATCACAAACTTGGTGGCTTCAAACAACAGAAATTTATTCTCTTACACTCCTGAGGGCTAGAAGAAAAAGTTCAGTTTCCCTGGACTGAAATCAAGGTATTGGGAAGTCTGTGCTTCCTCTAGAGGCTCTTGGGGAGAATCCATTCTTTGTCTCTTCCAGCTGTTGGTGGTTGCTGGTATTCCTTTGCTGTGGTCCTGTCACTTCAATTTCTGTAACCATCTTTACATGGCCTTCTCCTTTTCTTGTTTTCTCTTCTGTCTCAATTTCCTTCTCCCTCTCTCATAAGGACACTTGTGATCACATTTAAAGTTCATTCAGATAGTCCAGATTAATGTCAAGATCCTTAATTTAAGCATAAATGCAAAGGCTCCTTTCCTTTTTAAGGTAATGTCGGTATGTTCTAGGGATTAGGACCTAATATCTGTGGGGGTGGTCATTATTCAGCCAACTACACTGAACATCACCTAAAGAACTTTGAATTTTGTTTAATAATGTAATAGCTGAGTGACTTTGGGCTGTTTTCCTTGGAGAGAGGAGAAATGTGTTCTATACCTGGAAAGAAAAAGATGGACTATGAGTAGCTGCCCCACTGGTATCTACAGGAAGCATTTGTTCAATGAAAAGTAAGTTGAAATGATTGGTATATGTCAGTCTGGGCCAAAGATATCAGGAAGCTAGGGTGTCTCCACGGTAGTCTCTTTCCTGCTGGTTGGATTAAGACCAAGAAAAGTGAATCATTGAGCCACAGAAAGAAAGAATTGAGTCTCTCAATGAGTATGTGGGAAAAAAATATCTTCCAATATATCCCAAACAAGATCAATACAAAGAAATATATACTTGGAAATATTGTAGTGAAAATGCAAATACCAAACAAAGTTCTTAAAAGCATCAGAGAGAAAAGGCAGACCACCTACAAAGGCAAGATAGATTGAATGATAATAGACCAATTAATGATGGAATTTTCAACAGTAACAAGGGAAAGCAGAATATAGTAGAAAGACAAAGTGTGAGGAGAAAAAACCTATCAACCAAGAATTGTGTATCCAGCCAAACTCCAGTATAGAACAAGGATGAAGTAAAGGCATGTTAGAAATCAAAATCTTTGAATGTTTATCATCTTAATGAGAGGAACTTCAGATGTACTTCAAAAAAATTGATTATAAAATGACAGCTGGATCATAAGAAATATTGAACAAATAAAATGATTAATGTGTCTATAAATATAAAACAACTTATCTATTATTAATGATAATATCTAATTTTGAAAGTTAATAAAAGTAATATAACTAAACTACTAGGTAGCTAGATAGAGCATGAAGAGTTGTAAGGCTATTGTATGTAAGTCAACTGCCAATTAAATTTGTACCCTCTAAATTTAGATCCTATTCCCAGTTACAGAAGAGACCGAGTTGAGGATGCCAAATAAAAGAAATAATCATGGGACGCCTGGATGGCTCAGTTAAGCGTCTGACTGTGGATTTTGGCTCAGGCCATGATCTCAGAGTTTGTGAATTTGAGCCCTGCATCGGGCTCTGTGCTACCAGTGTAGAGCCTGCTTGGTATTCTCTCTCTCCCTCTCTCTTTGCCCCTCCTCTGCCCTCTCTTTTTTTCAAAATATGTAAATAAAAACTTTATAAAAATAGAATAAATAACCATGAAAACTACTTACTGTTACAAAATACATTTATTTTCATTCAGCAAATTAAATAATCAATCAAATAAGCTATGACAGCTGGAAAAGATGTACTTCTTTATGTTTATTATTTGGCCAGACATTCTATTTCCTTTGGCTATTGTCTATTTCCAGCTGATCCTTGGTTCACAAGTGTTCTGTACCCAAACAGAAGTAGGTAGTCATAATAACCTCACATTACTGTCTTCAGCAAGATCAGTGCATTCTGGAGACAGGCAGGGAGTCCAGTGTCATTCTTATCTATGGGTGTTAACTAGGGACTTGGTCATCGATTATTTGTCTTACATCTATTGGTTCAAATTAACATCAACCTTATCAGTGCCTTTCTATTCAGAATAAATTCAATGTATACAACAGATGTTACTTGTTTACAAATTTTCTATCAGGTATTTAGCAGTATCAATTTTTTCAGTACTCAAGATTGATCAATCAGAAGATTTCCATTAAGGGTGGAGTTCTTTCAGAGAATGGCCCTCACAAGAAGCAACTAGAAAACTTGGACTAATGCAAAAAGGCAATGGAGAGTGAACTGAAGCAGACAGAATGAGATGTGGAGTATATCCTCAAGGGAAAGTAGTGGAGCAATATGAAGTAGGCACCTATTTCTATAACTTCTAGCCTAAAGTTAATTGCAGTCTTTGTGGCCATCCCAGTGGTAGTGGAGAACCCTTATGAAAAACCACACTATCTCTGGCTGAGAAGAGCCAGAAAATTGATAGCAGGAAAATACTACTGAAGTGAGAAAAGACTCTAGGAGGGAAAGATACAGCAAAAGAACATAAAATCCTTATCTCTAACCTCCAAATGAACTCAAAATAGCCAACTCACCTCATATACTCTGCTGCACAAATTCCAGCCATCACAGCCTCTGTCTTCTCAATTTAGCAAGACCACCATACTCTGCTTGCTTTCCTATTTGCAAGAGATTAAGGACTTCTTATATCTTTCCTGGCCTGGACACACCACAGCTTTGCCCATGTGCTTGACTTTCTACATCCCCAGGACTATGTCAGAGTTTTTTAAAACCCCGAATGAACATCTTATTCTCCCAATTTTCCTTTTGTTTTTGGGCCAGCCTCTTGTTTGCCCCAACTGGTATGTCACCACTTCAGAATTGTCACTAATTGCTTTTCACAAATGCTCTGGGCATAGGACCACTGAGCAAAATCTGAGTCAATTCAAATAAGGTTAAGTCCTTTGAGGTGGGCTTTCCCAAGCAGCTGCCAGACAAGTAGTAACATTTATTTGGAGATGAGGCTTTTTGGAGAGTACCAAACCCATTCTGCCCTCTGTCAGCAGTGACAGAGCCCCTGGTTTTCAAGGCTTCGAGGGAGCAGGAGGAGGAGACAGGAATAGGGCAGGTTAAAATGCCAAAGAGCTTGTTCTTCTTACCAAGATTGTCATTTTTGAAGAATATACATTTCTTGATTGTTTGACAATCATTTGATTAATTTCCAGAGTGTTGAAATAAAAAGTTGGTTTTGATCGTGTTCTCTAATGTTCTCATAGTTTTTAGGGAGGAATATATTTTCAGAAGTTCTTTCTGCACCATTCCAAAAAATTTTTGTATCCCATATATTTACTTTATACTTTGCTTTTCACTCTTTCTTACATTTCTAATTGCCATTTGAAAATTTCTATTTGTCATTGAATTCCTTCAACCTATTTATAACACTTATTATAAAGTCCTTATATAATTTTATCATGATCTAGATCTCCTGTATATATTTTTCTAATGATTTTTCCTTGTCATTTTAAGTTCGAGGCCATGTCTTCTTTTCTGCTAGTTTTTGTTGTTTTTATTTTCTTTGTCTGATTCAGCTTGCTTGATATTATATACAAAGTTTGAAGAGACTATATATCAGGCTCTGAATGATGTAGCTTTTATTTCTAGCAACCCAGCTAAGGGTGCTTGCAATTTACATTCCTTAGCTAGCTCTCCAATGCTTTCACATAGCCATATGTACTTCCTTGTGTACAGATTTTTTTTTTCCAAACAGGAATGACTGCTCTGAAGCAACTGATTATATCACTCCCAGAAATAAAAACTCCACTCAAAATTTTAGTTCTTGACCAGAGGTTTCTGAATTGAGTTTGGAGAGTTATTTTTGTTTCTTTTGTTTCTGTTTAGTTTTACCTCAAGGAAGTCACTTCCCACCAGGTTTATGGAATCCAAAGAAGAGAAAGTTGGCAACCTCATGCCATGGAGACCACCTTGGTTAGAATCAAATATGGTGACCCACTGTGTGTGTGGTGCACAAAGTTGCGTTCTACAAAGTTACTCTTCCATTTTTAAGCAAAGGAAACATTTGAGAACACTTGTACTAAAGGAAGAGACCAAAAAGACCATCCAGCTGGTATATTAGTTTGCTAGGGGTGCCATAACAAAGTATGACAATTTGAGTGGCTTAAACATGAAATTTATTTTCTCATGGTTCCGGAGACTAGAAGCCCAAGCCAAGTGTTTGACAAGGTTGGTTTCTTCTGAGGCTTCTCTCCTGGGTCTGCAGATGTCCATCTTTTCCCTGTCTTCACCTGATCTTCCACGTTGACATGTCTGTGTATAAATGGTCACCAGTCATACTAAGCCAGGGCCCATGTTAACCATTGCATTCTTAGTTACTTCTTTAATAACTCTACCTACAGATAGCCATACTCTAAGTAATGAGGGGTTAGAACTTCAATGTGAATTTTAAGGGAACATAATTCAAGTACAACACCTTGGCTCTCAAGGAGAAATATCGTTATTTCTATACATTGGAGACCATTAAATATTAGGGTCAAATCAGAGAGCTGCTAGAGAGCCTTCAGGAAATGGCTCTTCAAACTACTAAACTCAGTGATAAAGTCTAGAGACAACTTCCCTAGGGAATGTCAATAGATTCTTATAGCTAAGTCCCTGAAACTGCCATACTTTCTGCCCTTTCAAGGCCTGGGAATTTGTTATTATTTTATAGTAATGAGATATCTCAGTATTTTTTGAAAATTATTTTTTTTCTGAGGGAGAGAAAGAGGGGATAAGTGAGTGAAGGGAAGAGAGAGAGAGAGAGAGAGACAGAGAGAGAGAGAGAGAGAGAGAGAAAGAGAGAGAAGCAGGAGTCACCGGGGACTCGTGTTTTACCCAAAGTGGGGCATGAGCTCACCTGATGTGGGACTTGAACTCATGAACTATGAGATCATGACCTGAGCCAAAGTCTGATGCTTAATGACTGACCCATCCAGGTGCCCTGAAAAGTATCTCTTTTAACTTAAAACTATCTCATCTAAATTTTTTAATTTCAGAAAATAGAAACTTAAAACTGCTCTCACTTTAGCAGACTTTTAAAAATAAGAAAAAATACTTACAACTTTTCAAAAGAATTTACATCATTCCATTAAAGACTAACGCTATGGAGAGCATACATCTTTGGATTCCTGACTACTGAAGTATCACAAACACTAAATTACCAAAATAATAGATCTCACACTGGAAACACCTAATCCCTAGGATATAAGATATTTCAAGGAGAAGTTAAATTTTTTTAAATGTATTATTGATTTTTGAGAGAGAGCGAGAGAGAGAGAGAGAGAGAGAGAGCTCAAGTGGGGGAAGAGGCAGAGAGGGAGGAGGCACACAGAATCAGCAGCAGACTCCAGGCTCTCAACTGTCAGCCCACAGCTCAACGTGGGGCTCAAACCCATGAACTGGGAGATCATCACCTGAGCTGAAATTAGATGCTTAACCGACTAAGCCACCCAGGTGTCCCAGGAGAAGTTAATTTTTAAAATTTAAATGCTAGCAAATTTATTTAACATACATTTTTCAAATATCTATTATGTAACTTTGCAAAGTTTAAAACAGGTTTTGGGGTGGTTACCAAACAAACAAAATAAACCCCGCTAATCCATGGGCCTTTCTTCAAAGGGAATATAATCTAGTTGGGGAAACACTAAGAACATGAAATGTTACGGGAACATTGAGATTCATCCTCACACTAAGGCCATACTATCCTCTGAATTATAACTGTAATACAACAGTATATATTGTAATGCCAAAGCAAATATAAGGGTTATTAAAATGTAAGGATAATTAAGACTACATTCAACCCAACTAGAAATAGCTGGATTTCCAGCAAGGTCAATCATTTATATAGATAGTTCAGAAGAATATCTAAAAGTAGGAAATATTTTGAGTGCAAAATAAAGGTTTGTAATGTTTATAATGATAGGTTCTACATTCCTGTTTCAATTCCAGAATCAGAATAGTTTATTTTTTTCATATGTCTAATTATGAGAGTAAAGAAAAAGATCCCAGGAAAAAATGTTTAGAAACTTTTTGTCCATCCTATTCTGATTGATTGTGTAGTCTTTTAAAACTCCAAAGAATAAAATAATAAAATGCCGTCACTTAGTACTTACTTTTTAATGAAAATGTGAATTGAAGAAACATATCATAAAAGATTAAGGTGTTTATAATAGTGCCACCTTAGAGGTAAAACAGCTTTTAAAATGAAAGTACATATATTTGAGCAAGTGTATTAGCCTTTTCTTCTTTTTCGACTCTATTTAAGAGAAAAAAATATTCCCTAAATACAGTATTATGACACCACCTACTGGGAATTTAGAAGACAACAATCACATTATTGCAGTGTAACTATCCTTTCTTCAACTATAAGCACTTTTGAAATTATCAATAAAGTGATCAAAAGGCCAATATACACACATTGGTAAAGGCATAGGAAAATCCGACAAATTTGTTAGTAAATTTTCACATTAGGGGAGCCTCTAGCACAACCACTTCTCTTTGCTTTCTTGAGTACTGTTAACCAGGATGATCATACCTAGACGAACTAGTTTGGATTGATGAAACTGACGATAGACATTTATTAACCTGAACACACATTTACTAACCTGTAGTGAGAGATAACTGCTTGTAAGATGAATTTGGTTCTAATTTTGCATCAATATACTTGAGAAACCTAATCAAATCTAATTGGATAAATGCGTCACCGATTGCATTTTTCTGGAAGCTCACCCTGAGGCAGAGTTTGTGTGCAGAAAACAGATGATCACCTGTGGGAGTGATGGGGGAAGCTAGGACCGCATACAGAGAGAAGGCTCAGAGTGAAGGTCAAAGCCTTCACCAAGCCAGTGGGGGAACTCCGGAGCATACATGGCCCTGTACTGAGCCAAAATGGCATGGCCTTTATTCACTCTGTGCATCTGTGGGACCTCAGTGAGGGCAATGCCCTTGGATAAAGCAAGCACTCTTCACTGAAGCAGACCCTATGGGACCTGCCAGCAATAAGTGTCCCCTACACAGGGGATCTAAGGGTAGCTTCCCTCTGTTCCCACTTCAACATGGGATAACAAAGAGGTTCTAAAGATATTTAAGGCCGTATTTATTGGAAGTTTTATCGTTACAATGTTAGTATAAGTGCTGCTGAAGTGAGCACTATTGGAAATTTTATCAATCTGATAAATGTGATCACATCCATCTTGCTATTTCAACCCTTCTACTTTGCAAAATTCCTCCTTTCCTAATGAATAACTGCTGTCAAAACAGAGACAAATTCCTTTCCAGCATCAACATCTGAAAGGACTCTGGATGCCAATTTCTGCAAATGTTTATATTTACCTCTTTGTCACGGATTATATAAAATCAATTAAAAAATCATGTTGCTCAGGGCCAACACTTTCCGTTTCCTATTTTTAGTCCTTCTGGGTATAAATTGCTTGACCCACAAAGGAATCGAATTTGCCACTGATGTCAGATTCCCCACTGCCACTCAAGCGGGCTCCACTTCAAGGAAAAAAGGTATCGTCTTGAGAGTTTTCAGATCATGTATGCAGTGTGAGTTCTAGACTCAAACTATATCCCCAGATAAGGAGTTTGTGGCTGTGAATTTCTCCCTCTGTCCAGAGGAAAGAATGGAAAAGACGTGTTTCTTTACCACCTTCCTTGGGGAGAAGCTTTCTCCTTTTTTCCTAATGCTTTTCCTTTTTCCTGGGCTTTATGCTCCCTCCCCTGCTTACTGGCCTAAATTAAGTTTTATGGGCCCAGAGATCCAATTTGTGGTGGGAGGAAGAGCTTTTAAATTTAAAAAAAAAAAAAAAGTAAAATTATGTAGGAAAGTTAACATTTACTGGGAAAGGAAAAGGATTAGCAGAAATTATAAAAATATGACACATACTAACAAATATAATTAAATCCAAGCATCTCAATAATATTTTTTACTGACACTGTTGGCCACACCTCTTCACACGTTAATGATTTTGTAATATTTTCTATGGGGAGACTAGAAAAGTAATTTAGTCTTCCTTTTGGCATAGCTGATCAGAATGGATCCAGGCTTACACGATTCTTGGCCATTGAAATTATTCCTCACTTTCTTCCCAGCCTGAGGGATGCATTAAAACTGCTCTAATCTTTTCCCAATATTGTAAGTATCTTCTTAATGAGAGTCCTTGCTAGCGGCACAGTGCCTGCTGAATTCTTGAAGCCATCCCATCATGCCTTCTGTCTCCACCACTCCACTGAGATAATCCTTGTCAAGATAACTTGCCCTTGTGTACCCATTTTCCTCAGAAAATCTCATCATAGGTGACCACTTCCTACTTGTAGAAAACCTATTCTGTCAGACTAAGAGACGTAAGACTTTCCTACTTCATTTCACATTCTTCTCTATTCCCTGTGCTGGTTTTCTCTCGAATATAGCACCTTTTATGCTCCTCAAAACTCAGCCCTGGGCCCTCCTCACTACATTATCTTATTACATATCATGAAAATTCCCTTGACTTTAACTGCATCTCAAAGCTGATTCTCAAATTTATATCTCTAAGTGACAACTTTGCTCCAAGCCCTAATTCTAAATCTATATACACACGGAGAATGAAAACATGTCAGGTCATATGAAATTGGAAGCAAGTCCCCCCAGTGTCCCTTTCCAAACACACACTGTTCCCCCTCCTTGAAGTAGCCATTCCCCTGACGTATATGGTCATCCTTCTCTTGTCTTTTAATTTTATCATTCATGAATAAATTCTATATATTGTGATTTTACCCAGGGTATTTTTGAGCGTTAAAAAGGTACAATGATAGTATATGTGATTTTGTCTTGTTTTTTTCACTCACTGTTATCACAAGAGAGTCACCTTTGCCGAAATATATAGCTGTCGTTTGCTCCTTTTTATTGCTGTATGGTATTCCATTATGGGAATATACTGCAATTTATCAGTTTACTGTTGATGGATATTTGGGTTGTTTCTAGTTTCTGCTAGTATGAATAGCTTTTTAAGAAGATTTCTGTATGTGTAAACTGATACACATATACCTAATTATCTTTAGGGAAAATACTTAGGAATTACTGAATAATGTACTCATAACTTTAGCTTTATTAAAATAATGTCAAATGTTAAAATAATGTTTTCCAGAAAGGTTGCACTCATTTACACACTCAACAACATAATTTGAGTGATCCTATTGCTACATACACATCCTACCAACATTTGGTAGTGCCAAAATTAACTTTTTTTTTTTTTTTTGCCAATCTTGTGGGCATTTGGTGGGATCTTGTGGGTTTATTTTTCATTTTCCTGGGTGTTAACGAGGTTGAGCACTGTTCCATGTGCATCAGTCATTTGGATTTTTTCTTTGTAAAGCCCCCATTCATGCCTACTTTTTATTGAATTCTCAAGCATTCTTGTATAATAGATAGCGTATGTATGGACACTCATACACACCACATTTGTTTTGTGGCCATTTTTTTTTTTTTTACCTGCCTTCATCATAGTCAGAAGTGTGTCAACTGTTAAAGCTGTAAGTCCATTTCCTATATGGTTGTTAGTTGGCATTAGTCAAAAGAATCACAATATTGGGAAAGTAGAATTAGCCTTTATTCTCTGGAGGCTAGTGGTTAGATGTGGTAACTAACACATGCAGGCGTGCCAACACATTCTAGTTTGTATCTGCTCTTCTTCACCCCACACCCAGCTCTTTGACTGCCACCTCTGTTGACTGTCAGTTGCCCCAGGCCCGTCATCATGGTAGAGGTGGTAGTTAAACACGTACACCTTCTCATAGATTGCCCTGTGAGCTTTCTCTTTAGAATCCTGCTGTAGCAGCTGGGTACATTTGGCTTCCCAGGTTGCCATGTCAGTGACATCTTCCCTAATTTCCCAACTTCTCTCCTAGCATTTCACCTCCCAGATCCTTCCACAATTGTGTAGTTTTAATTATCATTAAGTATCTTATCTCACAACTCATAGGAGTTCTGCTTCCCTCATTCAACCTCATAAATGTAGTTATTGGTATCAAAAGTGGTTCAGGGAATGGAATCTTCAGAGTGAGAATCTGTAATTATTATCTCTAATCTGATTAAAGTGAATTAATGTTGCTTATCATAAAGGCACTGGTATGGTGAAACTGATAGTCCACTGATTGCAATGGTAAAATTGTGACTTACTACCCCAAATCACCTATGACTAAATGACTATAGAAGGCAAGACTTTGACTTGTAAGTAAGTAGCTGCTGCCATATTTCAGTGGAATTGGAGTGTAAGGGTTATTTTGAAGTGCACTGAATAATTTGAGGAAAGAAAATGATGAGCTCAGGGCCTTAAATTCCCAGCTCAAAGTCTGGGTAAAGGATAAGAAAGGTTCTGCAACTATCCTAAATGAAACCCTGATCTCCTGTAGCCTCAAGGCTGTTTCTAAAACCATACCCAAAGTTTAATTCTGTAGGTGGCACAGAATTAAAAAAGCAAGTCGAATTCAGTTTTCTTAGATTTTAAAGTTAGGTAATTGATTGGGAAAGAGTGGAACCCTAAAAATTGGAATGGGGACACATGGGCAGTTTCCAAAGAAGCTGAAGACCTTGAATCCTAAGTTCTGCTATATAAGAGCTGCTTCCCTCCCTTGTCTGAGGTTTGATATCCCTTGCTTGAAAAACTCATAATGCTCTCACCTGAGGTAGTGAACTGCTGATCTTTTTCAATATTTCCACAGCAGAGACAAGGTGGTGATGGGGTTGTTAATGGCAACATAGCCAAAGCCAAAGTAACTGGAAGGTGTGATCTTTGGCAATATCTAATTGTTATGGTGCCACAGGATGGCAATAGCTAAGTAGCCAATTAAAGAAAAGATTATAAATTGGTTGAATGGGAGTTTGACTTGAGTCACCTCTCACTGCTTATGGGTCTACATTCTGACTCAAGTTCCAGTAGGCTCCAGGGTTCAACTATGAAGCATGACCTAAGAGGAGACATCACACATAAATGTAATGCAAAACTTTGCCAATTTATATTAAGAGAAATCTAAGGACTACGTGTGAGAATTGAGATTTAATCAGAGCAAGGGAATACACTGTTGGATTGGGCAGAATCTGTGGATATGAAGCACTAAGCAGAGACTTTGGTTCAATTGTTGACTGTGATGGCTAGAAGCAGCTGTAAGAGTTTTCTTGATTTGTTGTCTAAACTTGGACCCATACATGGCCAACACCGAACAAAGCTAAGATGGCAGAACTTGCTTGTTTTATCAGAAATGGAATTGCCCAAAACTTTAGGGAGATTGCAATACCGGAGTAGGCATATTATGTAAGAACTACTCACTTACCTACTATATCCACTGGAGAGTCCAGAAAACACTCCCTTTATCAAATCCGTGGAAAACAGATTAGTGAAGTCATCACCAATATTCCTGAAGAGCTCTTGTGGCTATTCTCTGTGCATCAGAAATGACAATAAAAAATGCTATCCTCGAACTAGGTTCTCAGAATTCAGTGTGATCACAGAGAGGTCCTGTAACATCACTGAAGCAGCAGAGACAAGGTGGTGATGAGGTTATGTTAATGGCAACATAGCCAAAGCCAAAGTAACTGGAAGGTGTGATCTCTGGCAATATCTAATTGTTATGGTGCCACAGGATGGCAATAGCTAAGTAGCCAATTAAAGAAAAAATTATAAATTGGTTGAATGGGAGTTTGACTTGAATCACCAAAATGAAGAATCATGGGCCCTCAGCCAATTCCAAAGTATGAAAACGGGCCCAGAGCCACTTGAATGAAGGGGAGATTTAGTCCCCTTAGAAAAGTTCCCAACTGAGTTGCAGAAATATCCATAAAGTAAGTCATAACCTTCCCCTGAAGGGGCCTATGTCCATTTACCAGGTGACTGTGCATTGAAGAGAAGGATATAATCGAGAATTTCAGGTATAATGGACACCATATCTTCACTAATTCCTGGAGATGCAGGAATCCTGTTATGGTACACTGGGAAGAGTAGAAATTTATGATTAATAGAGTTTTGGGTTAGGTCCATCTTAACGGAATTCTATTCCCAGCAGCTTTTTTCCCAGGATGATTTCTGTCTTTCTGAAATACAGTTTTGTTTTTGACCACTTTTTAATTTGCTTGAGGCTTAGACTGCCCTATCCCCTGTGATTTCTGGCACCTCATAGTACCCATGGCTTTTGTATTCATCCACACACTGAAGCAGATGGAACCTTCTCCCTGTTTTGTCAGTTGTTCTCAGATCTACTTGGAGGATTCCAGGTTGGGGATCCTATCGCTTTATGGATATTTATTGGTAATTTGTTTTCTGGAGGTCTTAAGACACACAAAATTAACTTTTTATTTACTCTAACTCCTCACATCTGCAAAACCTGCCAAAGTCTTGCAAAATATTGTGGTTCCCCATAGTTTGGCTCTATCAATTTGTATTTTGTACTTTATGAGAATGCCTTGTCACTTAATTTTGTTGAAAAATGTCTACTGGTTTTTCTTTAGATACCTTTGTTGATATTTTTAATGATAAACATCTGGGAGCATTTCAGAAAGTATGCCATGCTTATCTTACCAAGCCATAAGTCTACTATTTACATCATTTTATTACTGCATTTCATCCTCTATATTGCAAATATCTTCCCCCACTACACTGTCCTGTCTTTTTACTCCTCTTGGGGAATCTTCTTGTGGATAGAATTCTTAATTTAATATAATTAAATTCACCAAAAATTTCCTTTTCTGTTAAGAAATCCATTGCTGAGACTTCTGTGATTTAACCATCATAGAACAGCTGATAACAATAACTTTCCTGCCATCAATAACCATAAAACTGGACATATATAAAAAAACTCATTTCACTGTTTGGACAATAGGCAGTACAAGGTTGCAGTAATTGAGGGCAGTGAAGCACATTAGGTAGGCTTTCTTTTTGGAGACATTTTCAAAATGTGGGGTAAAGAAAATGCAACCCAAGCAAAGAGCAGTTGTTTTACTGTGAAATTTCCAGGACAACTGAAGGCATACTAATGTTCCGAACTATTAAGCTTAGACAATTTTTATTTTTCAAAGAAATGATATGACGTCTTTGAAAAATGATTCCTATATTTAAAATAATAAAATGTCTAGTGCTTGCTAGTCCAAATTTTAAGTTAATTCTATGTGCTGGGTGGAAGTGTGAACATAGCATGATTTTTATCATTATTGTAAGGAATGGGGGCTGTTATGATCAGTACTTTATTTCAAGACTCAGGCTTATGTTTTATGCACACTTGCCTCCAAAAAAAGGACTGGGCAAAAATTTAGCTATTCTTCACTTAAAATAGATTATATATTTTTTGTTAACATCAATGTTATATTGATATTTTATCATGTTAAAATCAGTATTATAAATTTTTTAGCATTTCAATTTCTAATATGGTAAATAGCAATAGATACAACTTGCACAAACAGCAGCTCTCCTTAATAATTTTCAAGTGTGAAGAGGTCCTGAAACCAAAAAGGCTGAGCACGGCAATTCCATTCCACAATATTCAATTAGAAAACTTTTTTTTTAAGGTTGAAAAGAGAAGCTCATTCATTAAAACATTAAAACACATTTAGGTACCTAGAATTAAAGACAAAGGAAAATAATTTTAAAACAGCAGCTGAGGGACATAGGAACCTAATAAAAGGACAAACAATATTCTTGGATAAGAAGATTCACTACCGTGAAGGCACCATTATACATATCTCTATATGCCAATTTATGTAGGCCAAAGTAATTACAATCAGAATGCCAATAGGATTTTTGATTTTTTAATGTTTATTTTTGAGAGAGAGAAAGAGAGAGAGAAACAGAGTTCAAGGGGGAGGGGCAGAGAGAGAGAGAGAGAGAGAGAGAGAGAGAGAGAGGGAAACACAGAATTCAAAGCAGGGTCCAGGCTCTCAGATATCAGCACAGAGCCCAATGCAGGGCTCAAAACCACAGACCACAGGATCATGACCTGAGCCAAAGCTGGACGCCTAACTGACTGAGCCACCCAGGCACCCCTCAATAGGATTTTTATTTGAAATAAGATTTAAAAATTCTAAAGCTTATCTGTAAGAGTACAGAAAACTCTGGGAAAAAATTAGTATTAAGAGTGTACATGTCAGGGAGTAACAATGTATTAGGAAAACACTTGTAAAACAAGTATTTTAAATCAATGTTATAACAACAGTAATTAAATTTGTAATGATAGTTGAATAGACAAAAACATAAGTGGAACTGTTTATAAATATCAAATACAAAAATTTATTATCTAATGGAGATTACATCTTAGATCAATAAGGGAAAAGAGGAATTATTTTTATAAATGATATTAGACAAGTAGATAATCTTGTTAGAAATTTGTGAATCTTTACCTCACTCCTTAAATATAATTTCCAGGTGCATTAGGAATCAACAAAAAAAAATCATAAAAGTATCAGAAGAAAACATGGATGAGTATTTTTATAATCTTGGACAGGGAAAATTCTTTCTAGACATGATATCAAAGGTAGAAATTATAAAGCAGGTCAACAGATTTGATACATAAAAACAAAAAGTCACATAACAGTATTATAAGTAAGCTTAAAATAAACGAGAAGGAAAAGTTTTGCAATGTCCATAGTAAAGAATTAATGATTCCTAATATAAGCTACTATAAATTCAGACACGATCATTCCCCCCACAAGAGCAGAGTATAAGCAGTTAACTACAGAACAAATACAAGCAGCTAGTAAGATATTAAAATATGTTCACTTTCACTAAAAGTAAAAAATACAATAAATCTTAGTTACTAAAAAATATTAGAAACATAATATTCTATGTTGCTGAGCCTGTGGAAACACACTCTCATGATCAGGTGGTGGCAGTATAATACAAAACAGTTTTGGTGAAGGTCAGTTTGACAACTTAGCTCAAAACTTTAAACGTGTACACTCAGTAACTCAGAAATTATACATCGAGAAATCTAGAAGAAAGGCATGAGGCATGAAAATAATATTAGTATACACACAGACATAAGTAGCATCTACAGTGTATGTCCATGAAGAAGTTATAGCTTGTTTTCCTTATAATCAAATACTGTAGAGCAGAGATCTATACATACATTCTTGAAAAAGTATGTGTATTTATAAGGTTTTTTATGAAAATCACTTAGGTATATTTACATGGGTACATATATATCCATTGAGAGACGTGTAGGATTAAAATAAAAATGTTAACAGTATCTAATTTCAGGTAGATGGATTTGGGTGGTTTATTACTTTTGTCTTATTAAGTTTATTTTGTTTTACGTATATAAACCTGACAGATTATGTGGTATGTGGCATGCACGCCAAAAAAAAAAAAAAAAAAAAAAAAGAAAGAAAGAAAGGGAAAAAAAAGGAAAGGAAAAGTAAATGAATAGTTGGGAGTGAATCTCTTCCACTACTGATTTTTAAAATAAAGCATATATAGATCATTTAAAGGTTTCATCTGATGGAAAAGAGAACATGATTTAAATCAGAATTAGTGCATTTTACTCTTGAGGACCCAGAGGTAGTCTAAAAATACATACCTGAATATTAGCATTATAGGGATTAATATCTTTGGCTAAAAAGGGGATTTTTAAAAGGAAGCTAGTTTATCTTTCAGCTCCAATTCTATCCTCAATGCTGGGGTTGGGACTCCACAGACTGTATTTTCCTGACCCCCTTGACAGCTGCATGTCATTTAGGTTCTGCCAAGAAAGAACTAGAGGGAAAGTATTAGTTAAGAGGAAAACAAGATTTAGGTCGCCCGAGTGGCTCAGTCAGTTAAGTGTCCAGCCTCGGCTCAGGTCATACTGACAGCTAGCTCAGAGCCTGGAGCCTGCTTTGGATTCTGTATCTCCCTCTCTCTCTGACCCTCCCCTGCTTGCACTGTCTCTGTGTCTCAAAAATAGTAATAAAAATAAAACATTAAAAAAAAGAGGAAAACAAGATTTACTTCTTTATCTTTGCTTGCCAATCCTGTTTTGACCTAATGTCAGTTGATGCCAGTCTTCAACTACTTTCAGAACTTCTAGAGCTATCTTCACTGCACACCTTAGAACAGTTAAGTGGTGAACTGTCTCGGAAGTTTGTGCATCAAGCCCACAAGTACCCCTTATTGGAGCGCCAAGATTCTGGTAACTCCATATCCTCCCCTTTTGCTTCCTCACTCCTAGGAACAGTGGCTATGCCCTGTGGTTAGATCTCTGGGTTGTTCTCTATGCCTCCACAACATCTCCTCTGTTGAAACACCAACTGTGGGCTCTCCTAGTTGAACACATGGTGCTAGAGGTGCTATCTGAAAAGCAGGTGCCTTAAAGTGATTACTGGCAGGATAAAAAGACATTAATGTTAAAGCTAACACACTTTAAGGGTGTTTGAATATTCTCATGTTGTCAATAAAGGAAAATGTCCACATTAGCAAGGATCTTGGGTAGCTCTGTCCAATACAACTTTCTGTGATAATAGAAATGTTCTAAAGCATGTTGTCCAATGGAGAGCAATGTGACTAGTATGACTAAATAATATTAACTTTATTTGGTTTAAATATCTGTAAGTAGCTAGTGGCTATCATACCAAAAATGCAGGTCAAAGATGGCTGGAGGGCCAGAGAACTGCAAGATAGCACCTCTAGTAAGTTAGCAGATAATTTGACAGGTGCTGAAGAAACAAATGCAGGACACTAAACTTTCTCTCTAAAAGAACTCTGTCCAGCAATGGAAGACAGACAGACAGACCAGTGCAGGGACAAGATCAATGACACAGAGGCCAGTGTGTCAACTGTATTTCAACAAAAAGAAATGAAAAGGAAAGAAGAGGAAAGAAAAGGAGAGAAAGAGAAAAGAAGGAAGGGAGAAAGAGTGAGAGTGAGAGTGAGTGAGAGAGATGACAGACAGCCATTCATGACCAAATCAATTATCCAAAGTAAGAGATGAGAGGAGAGACCTCTTCAACATTAGTAGTGAAGAAATGCATGAAAAGTACTAAGAATTTTGCCCTGTTGACACTTGGTAATTAATGGGAAATAAAAATAGAAATGAGAATCATTCCTCATGTCTAGATTATTGGATCATTCACCAGGGATATATAAGAGAATCAGGTTGGGAAGATGTGACGAATTCATTGTGGCATCTGCAAAGTTTGACGTGCCAGTACAACATCCAAGTCTGTATATTGACCAAACTGGAAACATGCGTGGGTCTAAAATTCATGAAGTCAGTTTGCTTAGAAATTAGAGGCACAAACTTGTGAATTATCAGCATGGAGGCAGTACAAGAAGACCAACTAGTAGATAAAACCATCCAGAAAAGGTGAGTTAGAAAAAGGCCAAACAGAGAAAGAACCCTGATAGCACTCATATTTAAGGAGTAAGAAAAAAAGGAAATACAAGTAGGAAAGAGGGTAGCCCAATGAAGCCTGTTTCAGGGAGGCAGATTCTGAAAATCAGGAGTAACCAACAGTGACAAATTTTAAAAAGAATGGACAATCATTTTTTTAAATGTTTATTTAGAGAAAGAGAGCATGTGTGAGAGCAGGGAGGAAGGGGGAGAGGGAGAAGGAGGGAGAGAGAGGGGGAGGGAGGAGAGAGAGAGAGAGGGAGGAGAGAGAGAGGGAGGAGAGAGAGAGAGAGAGAGAGAGAGAGGGAGAGAGAGAGAAACAGAGAGCACATGCACAAGTGCAGGAGATGGAGCTCCTATTAGCGCAGAGCCTGACACAGGGCTGGCAACTTACAAGGAATTGTGAGATCACAACCTGAGCCAAAATCAAGACTTAGACTCACACTGAGCTAGCCACTCAGGCACCCGTGGGCTGACAATTAGTGAACATTTACTATGTGGGTGCCATTTTCCAAGAGTTTTATATATAGAAAACCATTAAACTTTTAAAAGAATCCTATAAGGTAGGTTATACTATAATCCCACTTTATAGATGAGGGAACATAGCAAGGCACAAAGAAGGTCAAGAGTAACAGCAGTCCAATAGTTGTCCAGTTCCTGGACCTGGCAGTCTAGGTCTAGAGCCTGCAGTCTTAACCACTCAGAAAAGAGAGCTAAGTTCATAAAACTGAGACTGAAAAACATCTGAGCATAGATCTGGCTAGAGCACATGCAAAAAATGGGCATGCTCCACGGCTGAGGGGACCATCAGCAAATTTAAACTCCTTGCCTTCTCATGTGACATACAAGAACGCAAAAAGCAAAAATTTCCCCCCTTCTTTAGCCAGACTCAGTCTCTAAGGGCAGACTTCATTCTTAGAAAAATGAAGTTAGGAAAACATCCACCAAATGTTCTCAAACTAGTACTCTTTAAAAGTCTCTTAAGAATCTAATAGATATGACCTAGAGAGCTTTTCTTGTTTTAACTTAATTTTTTTAAATATTTATTTCTTTTTGGAGACAGAGACAAAGCAGAAGTTGGCGGGGGGTGGGGGTGCACGGCAGAGAGAGAGAGAGAGAGAGAGAGAGAGAGAGAGAGAGAGAGAGAGAATCTGAAGCAGGCTCCAGGCTCTGTCAGCACAGAGTCCAATGTGGGGGCTCAAACCCACTGAGAGAGATCATGACCCAAGCTGAGGTCATAAGCCCAACCAACTGAACTACCCAGCCATCCTTAGAAACCTTTTTAAAATTTCTTTAAAAAGAATTCATATGCTTTTGATGCACCATCAGGATTAAGAATACTAGACTTGCTCTAAATTATTGAAAACCTGATAACCATTTGCTAAGGGAAACACTGATGATGCAGGCTTTAGGCTGGTGTAAGGGCAGGAGTGAGCTTTTTGAATTCTACATAAGAGCAAACTTGACGTCCCCCTGTCCCCCCCTCAAATAACGGATGTACTTTTATCCATGTAAGTTCATTTTAGAATACTTTGGATTTTATATTTTTCTCATAACACTGGGTTATCAATATCCATTTCCTTATTACATCTTAGTTAACTAACAATTAACTGTAAATGTATAATTATGGAGGTTAAAAGTTGAAGGGTATATACCCAAAGGCCCCATTTTCTTGGCAAGGCAAAGGAAAAATCATCCTGTTTTACTGGAGCAGGCATTGAATAGGTTGAGGATGGTAGTGGTTTGAAATAGCCAGTGAGAAAAATAGTATATAGAGTGAATAAGGATATTTGAAATCCAATGTACATGTGTGTGTGTATTCAACTGTGTATATAGTTCCCTCAATTAGGACTCAAATACTTTTATTATTAGTGTCACATTACTTATTATTTTATTATTGTCATTTCTAACAAGCCCATTAGAAGAAGGAACTAAAGGCCAGAAATACTGAGAAGGGAAGAAAAAGGATGTATATAATAGGTAACCCGCTCTCTTTCTGCTCCCTCCCCAAAACCTCACACTTATGTGTAAACGCTGCATGACATTATCCAAACATGAAAAAATATGTGGCCACAATGGAAGTAGTAACTTTCAGGCTGGGCGTGGGATGGGGAATGGGAAAGGGAAGTGGAGTAGGTATGAGTAAAACCAGATCCATGATATTGTTAGGTGAAATTGATTAAAAAACATAATAAAGGGCAAATCAACATGGAGTATTTTGTTCATTCAGCAAAGATTTGTTCAATGAAAACACACTAAACTGAATGCATTGTGAGCAATTCCTAACCTGGCTTCCTAGAACTTACAAATAATTTTTAGGGTAAGATGAAAGTAAAAGAAATCAATAAGCAGATCTAACAGCAGAGCCATAGATATTTACATCATAATCTTGAGGTTAAAGGGAAGGGGTAACAATCATACTTTTGTATCTGGAAAGGAGGTATCCAAACTTTGCCATCATACACTGAGGACTGAATCATTTCACTGACCTCCAAAATCGTATGTTGAAGCCGCTCCCCTCAATGTAACTGTAACTGGAGATCGGGCTTTTAAAGAAAGACTGAATGAGGTGGCTGAGGTTGTAGGGATGGGTTCTGGCCCAGTGTGACCGGGGTCCTTATCAGAGATGTGCATGTGACAGAGAAAAGGTCATGTGAGGACATGGCAAGAAAGCTGTTGCCCAGAAGCCAAAGAGAAGAAGCCTCAGAAGAAACTAAACGTGCCTACACATTGACCTTTCACTATTCTAGCCTCCAGAATGGTGAGAAAATAAGATTTGTTTTCTAAACTACCCACCCGGTTTGTACTGCTTTATTATGGCAGCCCTGAGACTAATATGCATACTTTGGATGAAGTTATCACGGATACAACAAATGATATTTAATCTTCTTAATGATGTAAAATAAAGTTAAAAAATGATTATGCAAGGGGATCCCTACTCATTGTCCACAAGCACCTGTGTGACTATAATTTTTGGGGAATGGCAGGAACCAGATGCATAAGTCAACAACTGAATCATAAAACAAAGACACTGAACTCTGGAGAATTAGTATAGGGGAAGAAAATCCATCTTAGACTCAATTAATATAAAACTAAGAAAATGAATTTTATAGGGGAAGAAAATCCATCTTAGACTCAATTAATATAAAACTAAGAAAATGAATTTTATAGGGGAAGAAAATCCATCTTAGACTCAATTAATATAAAACTAAGAAAATGAATTTTTAGTTACTTCCTTGAAACTGCAAGTAAAGGAAATACAGCTTCTAACAAACAAGGGATCTTAAGTAAATGGAAATTAAACAGCATCCACTGAAGGTGCATAGAATGTTACCGATAGTTTATTTAGTGCTGTGGTTCGAGATCAGACTAGATTGAAACTTATTGATATAAAAACAAGTTGTTTCCCGAGGTCTTGAAAAAGGTCATTTTTTAAAAGAGTACTTCAGATTCATTACCAAGAATGAATAAACTGGCTTTTAAGTAGAAAGCAAATGCAAAAATAATACTTACCTTGAGCACAAGAGCCACACAGGATTCCCTGGATGTGCCTTGGGAAGGGAGTAATTTCCGTACAGTGAGCACTTTGTGTCTCAGTGGTCAATTATACACATAAACACAAACAACCTTACCATTATGGCAGACTATTATAAAATACTGAAGATACTTTACAAATGCTTTGATGATATATACGGAGTTTCTGAACCTTGGACAGGACTTGAAAATCAATGCAGAATACCAATTCTGCTCAGTAGAGAATTAAAGTCTAAACCAAAACACATTGTGATAGCTACAACAGGCGAAATCTAACCTTAAAACAGAAATGATACCAATTCCTTGTCATTAATACCTTAGTAGTGCATTGATATCTTGATAAGGAACATTATACAATAACTTAATGTTTTCTTCTTCCTTCTCTATCTGGGATCTTTTATCAGAGGCACTTATTAAGAGTTCTAGTTTTGACGACGCTATAACAAACATACACATAGTATAATGATATATTTTACTATGCTAAGAAAGAATCATTTATAAAGAAATTTTTATAAATTCAAAAATAGGTTATTGGTAACATGATTACCTTTAAAGCACTGATTTTAATTCACAATATTACTTCATTAATCTTAAACAGTAGTTCCATCTATAAAATGTTCTACAGCTTTTTCTTTTTGAAAAGGAGAAAAATAAAAGCAGGTAAGATACTCATAACTTCTAGTTCAACAATATCAACTTCATTTCACAGCATTGATTAGTAGAGAACATTTTCAATTAAAGTGGTATACAATTTACAAAAATAGAATGATTATATAATGCAAAACACTGTCCTCCATTATGAAGAATATGTGTGTGTGTGTGTGTGTGTGTGTGTGTATACACATATACATATTTCTTAGAAGTTTCACTATTTAAATAGCCCTTATTCAAGTACTTTTTCTGGTATCTCTTGAAATAATCACCTTGCTATGTTATTTGTAAATACATAAAAAAATAAAAGGTTAATTTAAGAAAGTTAAAAGTTTCAGTGTGGTTGACTTAAGTATCAGCCGCTTACTTCAGTGAAAACCTGATTTGAATTCAAAACAGGTTTAGGTGCCATACTAAGTTTAACAACTTAGTCAAAAATATAGATATATTTAAGTGTCAATATTTAGTAAACTTCCAATGTGCTAACAGAGAAAAATTAAAAGTTTGTATTAATCTAGTCATCTAGCCATCTAATCATAAACAATCCCCAGACAAAATTCATTTTTATATAACTAAAATGATACACTAATATACAATATACCTGCTTACAAACACGAAGGTAGCCATAAATAAAACTTTATTCTTTAATTTCATTTACAAGCTACCAAGTATTATGTATCGTACACAGTGCTGAACACTTAAATGGTTGGAGTCATGGAAGAATCCAGACTGAATGGAAAGCTGTAGATAAAAGATAAAAGCAGAGTAATAATGTAACAGAAAGGTGGCAAAAGCATGGTTTTGCCATAATGAAATAATCAGATTTGTAATTATACATCAGTTCTGGTTAAAACAAAGTCTGAGCGCCATGCGATTCTCAGCTTTATTGGCTGCAGTCTGGCAAAAGTCTGTATAGTCATTTTGTCTTTTGCAGTTATTAAAATTTAAAAAGTTATAAACTATAGCAGCAACAAGCAAACCCTGTGACAGGAAGGCAAGGGTTAAGAACTAAAAAAAGTTTATACAGTGTGTTCAGGGAAAGTGTGTGCAGTTTATCTTCCATCAGCAGGAGTTCGACTGAGGGATAACATGATTCGGGCAAACCGCTCACAGAGTTCATGTGTGGAATATGAGGGTAACTTGGGTGGCTCGTGGAAACCTTTAATCTCAGTAGAACAATCAAGCAGTTTTGGCAGAAAATCCGTCAGCTTCTCTTGGAGGTTTGCTGTAAATACAAACAATTAGATATAGCTAAAGACAGAAAGGGAAATTATCATCTTCCACATGATTTATTACCTTAGGGGGCTCACTGAATGAGTTGAATGAATGTTTCATTTCAAAATATTAATTACCCTTTGGGGAAAGAGGTCAAATATAAATGACAAGGCAGTGTGTACTTGGCTTGTAAATAGGGGGAAAAAAAAGGGAATGACATGAATGTAAAAATATTACAGCATATAAAAAAGGGCAAGAATAAATAACATCTAATTCCAACTGCATGTAATCCCAGTGAAGTATCCACTAGCACTGTTTAAACTTACATTCCATTTCTTGCCCAAGATAGGAGCACCATCGATTTCTCATGTCTTCCACAGCAAGAATATCCTTCTCTTCCATTTCATCCACCAATAACAAGGGCAAAAATGGGACAATAAAGTCGTTCATGATGATCAAACCATTGTTTACTTCTGGATCCTCTCCAGATTCAAACAGCTCTGCAGCTTGCTCATTTAATTTCTTAATGCATTGAGAAAAAGAGAAAGTTTTGTTTTTAACTAAATAAAAACCCTGTGTCAATACTGAAGACAACAGAAAAAGTATGTTCACAAACAGTATTAGAACAAATGGCAGTCAGGAAAAATAATCTATATCTATTCTAGCATGAAGTCTCTTAGAAAAAGCTTTGCATATAACAATAACAGAAACAGAAGCAAAAAGAAGTGGGGAAAATATTGTTGTCCTGTTTTTAAAGTTCATGTTTGGCTTATAATACTCTGATTATCACTACAGGGACCATGCTTTGTTCTCCAGAGGTGAACTTTCCCCAATTCTAAAATTTGGTATGCCATCAAAGTACTTAAAAAAAAAACAGACTTCATATTATCTTTGGAAAAACACTTTATCATCTTCTCCATAAATGCCAATGAATACATACTGTTATTATTTCTTGAATCTAAAATTTAAAAGTAATCAGTTCACTATTCATTCAAAAAATTCTTACTGAGTACATGTGATATGCCATAGACTATTCTGATTAATATAGAAAGCTCTCACGGAGTTTACAATTTGGTACAAAGATTAGCAAACATTTGTAAGGGACAAGATAGGAAATATTTTATTTAGGCTATATAGTCTCTGTTTTAACTACTAAATTCTGCCATTGTTACACAAAGGCAGTTATACATAATATGCAAATGAGGATGCATGACTATGTTTTGATAAAACTTTATTTAAAAAAACAAGTGGCAGGCTAGAGCACAGGCCAGTTGTGCTGATCCCTGATAGCAGAAGACAGAAATTCATGAGACAAGAAATACAGACATAAGAAATAGATAAGGTACTACAGGTATAATACGAGCTATAATAATTAAAGCTTAAGATTTAAATATTTAAATCTTAACATTTAGAGCATGATAGATATGATTATGAAAGATGCAGAGTATTAAGCTGAATTCCAAAATAAAAATTATATCATTTCTCATGTTTATATCATTCTTGTGTAATTTATATCTTGACTCTGTAGAGAGGTTTATGCTAGTAGTCTAACCCAGCCACTAAGCAGTGGCTTGAGCAAATAAGTAATCTCTTAGCTTCAGTTTCTCCATATGAAAAATGAAACATTATCACCTTTCCTAGACACTGGTTGAACGGATTAAATGAGAGAAGTCTTTAAGTATCTATTATAAGTTTTACAATATGCATCAATCACATAACAGTTATTACTATTCTGAAATTGAATGTTGTTGTCTGGAAACAACCTCAACATAGCACGCCTGCCCTCCTCTGCAGACTCACTGTACTTCTGCTCTAGTTGAGGCTCTCTCCCTTCTTCCTTCTCTAGGGAAGAATTCAATCTCTACTCATTTCCAGTCCACCAGCTAGTATACTACAGCCAGATTTATTTTCTGAAAATAAACTTGACCAAGCCTAGCCTACTAAGGTCGTACAATGGTACAGACTCATTAGAGGGCTGCATGAGCTTCCACAGAGGCCAACACCAACAGCCATTGCTGGCTTCACCTCTCCCCCTAACCCCGCTCCTCAGAATTTGGCCCCAGTGGATCTATCTTCCTTATCTGTTGTATACTTCCCAGATCTTTTCATATGGTGTCCCTCTGCCTGGAACATTTTTCTCCCTTCTCTACAAGGCATAAAAATCTTTTTTGTCTGTCAAGATCCAGATCAGTGTTCAACTTATCTCTTAAGGTCCTCCTTGACAACTACAGGCATATTATTTTGCATATTTCTCTTAAAGGCACTTAAACTGGAATATAAAAATCATTTATATACAGACTGAGTTCTTGGAGGGCAGCAAATAAACAGGTCTTAATTGTCTTTGTATCCCTCAAATCTGACACTCAGCAAATGCTCAAAATGAAAACCCTGAAAGGAACACTAAAATAATCCTCAGGTGATATCATTTAAATCCCTATGTAAATCACCAAACTAGGTATGACTGGTTTACCATAATAACATGGGGAAAATAATCTACCACTTTTTTCATGTTTTAAAATAACCATCAAGTTTTGGCTATATTTATATTAAAAATAGTTTTCCCAAATTATTGACAAATCCCAAGGCTTCAATGTTTTTACATTAAAAATTGCTTTAGTTCATTCAACATAAAAATACTGTATATATGTAAATACCATTCAGGTCTTCCTTCTTTGGGATGGATTAATAATCTCTGAAACTGGCCAAATTAAGAACTATCCTCAATGGATACAAATCACTAACAATTCAAGTTTTAAAATATACTCAAATGCAATAAAAGCAGCTGAGAGAAAAATAATAAGATCATCATCTAATATTCTCATTTGAAAATCCAAAAGATCATTAGCTTATATTATGCAGTTCTACTGCAAAAAAACCCACATTTTACCAGCACACCTCTTAAAGATTTTTAAAGTACACTTAAACCATGTAACTTATATAGGTGGAAATATCATATACCCTTGCAACCTTTATGTGTATGTGGGTATATACATATATATTTCTTCTTGTACAGGTAAAATATTGCAACTTAGGTGTTTATAATATATAACAGAGTGATGTTAATAGTTAACTAAAAATGAAATTCAATCAGAAAAATGTATGAAGATGGAATTTGTGATTTTATACATAAAAGTTAGCCAACTCCAGAAATATTAACAAAGTACTCCAGATATCTAGAAATTAATCTGGTACAAAAAAACTGTTAAAAAGACTTTTTAAAGTTTACATAACAACAGTAATAGTTCTGAGTGTGGTAAAAATATTTGAGGAAAAAAACTATCAATGACCAGGTGAGGAAAAAAAAAAGAATACTGTATTTACAATGAATCGTTTGACACTATGTACACCAAATCTACTACTGTATTCAAACAAACTCAGAACAATCTGTTGTTTTTTCTGGAATAATAATTCTTCATGGCCTGTGCAGCCCCCCTTCTCTCACCAAAGAAGGGAATAGTAGAATAATGGAAAAACATAAATATAAAAGTATAATTCTTTTGATCCTATATTAAGAATATTTCTGGTTACCACATGCAATATTTAGGATTAATAAAGAGAAAAGATAATAAAGAACTGAGTGCACTCCTGCATCTTACGGGATTATACCCAGATTATAGTCATCATCATGACGCTTTCCCCATCAGAGCGTACAGTCAATCACTTACATAGGAGTCTGGAAAATCTGTTCACTGTAAGACCAAACAATAAAGTAAACATGACTTATGTACATTCAACTTACTAGTAAACATTCTCTTCTATAATGTGATATCAATTCTTCATCATGTCCTCTGTATCGGCCTTTGGACAAGAGTTCTTTGTTATTCTGATAAGCACAGATAAGGAACAGCAAGGAATCTATATAACTTAAAAATTAAAAGAAACACAAAGCATTGGTATTTGATCTTTGTAGAAAAAAAAAGTCAACTACAATTATAAAATATTTAAGAATACATTTAGACTATCCAGGACATTACAGTAAATGTATCATCTAAAAGCCTGACAGCACTGTTTTAGCACCAGTCACATCTGAGACCAGGAGATAGTTATGTCATAAAGTAAAAACACAAAATGGAGCTAGGCTAGAGGCACCTGGGTCGCTCAGTCAACTAAATGTCTAACTTCAGCTCAGGTCATGATCTCACGGTCTGTGAGTTCAAGCCCGACATCGGGCTCTGTGCTGACAGCTCAGAGCCTGGAACCTGCTTTAGATTCTGTGTCTCCCTCTATCTGCCCCTCCCCACTTGTACTCTGTCTCTCTTAAAAATAAATAAACGTTAAAAAATTTTTTCTAATGGAGGTAGGAATTAAGAAAACAGAGGGAGGAAAAAGCCCATAATTGTTGAATTCAGATAGTTCCCGTCTCCTGGTTCCCTGATGTCTTCCATTTAGACGGATATGAAAGCCAAGAATCTACTTTTTTAATCGCATAACGTCATTTTCGTTTGAAGAAAGGATCAGATTACTTTGCTTCTTTGTCACAAACATCATTTGTTTCATTCAGTGACTATTCAGGTACCTTTCCATATGCATCCATGGTTCTCATCACGAAGGATAAAGTAATCGGTAGAGGGGAGAATAGCCAAAAGAAATGGGGAAGTAGAAACGGAAAAAAATGCTTCTAAATTTGAAAACACACACAAAAAAGAGCATAGAACATAACAACTGGCGGTTAGGTCTTTATAAAAAGTTTAACGTAAGTAATATTAATATGTTAAGTTAATAGAAGTCTGTATGTTACGAAGTTCAAACTAGGTTTTAAAAAGGGAGGAGGGTAGAGATGTCTGAGGATTCTATTTACCTCTAAACCAGTTACCCTCTCTCAATTAGGTGTAAGAAATAAATACAGCTATGTATTTGTATAACAGAAATATGAACGATACTAAGATGTCTCCTTTGTGCCAGTTTTTCCAGTTATAACATAACTTCTTATAGTTTAATTCAGAAAAATGTAACATCCTAAAAGGTGAAATATTATAAAGAAATACTTTTAAAACTCTAGGTTACACTAAGTTTTTATTATTTAATTTCATGTGCTTAAATATAAACGAATTCTGTACTTTGAATACAATTGTAGAATTGGAAATTAATGTGCACATTAATGGCCTTTCAAATGACACACCTGAAACTATTTCATAAACAATAAGTTATTTCATACACTTTTTTGAAAAGCCTTCTCCCAAGAATTTGTTTTTGAGAAAACTTAAGAATATGGGATTTTATTTTAAAGTAATATAAACCTCAGCTAAAGATTTTTGTTTTATTTATGAAAGAAAAAAAGAAGAAAGTGATAATCACACTAAATATTGTTTTACACCACTAAATTAAGGTAGTCTGCTGGCACAGCTGCCTTTTCTTTTATAGCTACTCAGTTTCCTATTAAAAAGTCTCAGTGAATGACATTCATATCTGGCCTTGAAGGCCTGAGTCACCCCTCTAAGAATAGCTCTGAAACCACAGCCCTGTTCCCATTTTCTACTGAAGTACACAATATCCAGATCTGATCAACCTTTAAAGTGCTTACAAACATATCTTCAGATACATGCCTTGCTGATCTTAGATACTCCGTTCAATTGTAAAATCAAATTATGTTTCTCAGAAATATTAATCCTAGCTATCTTAATGTGAACTTGAATATTCCCATTAAAGAAATAAACTGTAGCCAAAATAAAATAACTCATAAAATGTAGCTACGAATAAAAATAGCACTCTATTTCAGTGGCCAAAGTGAATTATCTTATAAATTACATAATGATTTATGTCCGAGTATTAATATGTTTTAATTTTGTGTAACTTTTAAACTTTTCTAAGTCAAAAGTGATGGCACTGCACACTGTCCTACAAACAGGGCAGCATGGCCCAACAGAATATTCCGCAGAGATGGAAGTATCGTGTCTGTGCTGCCTGACATGGTGGCCACTAGCCACAGGTGGCTGGCTACCGAACATTCAAAATGTGGCTAGTGTGACTGAGAAACTCAATTTTTAGGTTTAAAGTTCTTAATTAAATATAAATTGTTTCATGTGGCTGGTGGCCACCAGGATGGACAGACAGCACAGCTCTAGAAGTAATGGTCTGTGTTGTCTTTTCAAAACAAAACTGCATCAACATCGCAGTGAAGGTTTCCTCTTCGTTATGTAAAACCAGGAAAGAGAAGAAAGAAAAGGAGGAATTCAATAACCCTTTTAATTGAATGCATTACTACAGAGTATTGAAAATATAGCACTTTCTTTTAAATTAAGATCTTTGTCATTTGCATAAATGATTTTAATTTTTTAATGTCTTATTTATTTTTGAGAGACAGAGAGAGACAGAGTGAGCAGGAGAGGGTCAGAGAGAGAGGGAGATACAGAATCTGAAGCAGGCTCCAGGCTCTGAGCTGGCTGTCAGCACAGAGCCCGATGCGGGGCTCGCACCCACGAACTGTGAGATCATGACCTGAGCCAAAGCCGGACGCTTAACCGACTGATTCACCCAGGTGCCCCTTGGAGAAATGATTTTAGTGTGGTCTCAAAACATAAGACTTTAGTGATCTACATATTTTCCAATAACAGTATACTTATATTTTCAAATAGGAAGTTCATAGATGATACAAAGCAGAATTTTGTGCCAGAGTTCAACTATTTATTTTTAAATATCTTAAATTTCAGAGAAACTTGTTACTGTAAAGATTCAACATAAATGACTGGTTTTTAACGTTTTTTGAAATATGGTAATTGAATTTGAGCATTAAATTTGTTAATTGGTTATTTTCATGTTTCATGAGTATTAATTTTTCACTTCCTTGAGCCTATCAAACTATATTATTACTATAGTGAGCCTTGAAAATATGCTTCACTTTATTGATCAGATTAAGTCTATTATTCATTTGAATTTTCAGTTCAATAGAGTATTCTGTCTTTGGCAATTTCTTTTTTATATTTGTTGCCCTTTATTTCCTTTATAACTAATTTCCATTTTTAACTACTTCAAGGGTAATGTGGTTGTAATTAGTTTTTAGACTTTGTATAACTTATTAATAATTTTTTACCTATTGACTTTAGACTTCTCTATGAGATTGAAAGTAAAAAATCTGAGAATAATGCTTGTCCTACTCAAAAGTCTATAGTTGTAAACTGATTTTAGATACACAATTATAAATGAAATAAAGTTATGTGGATTCCATTCCCTCTACTCTCATTTCTCAAAAACAAACCAAAAAAACTCAATTGTCTCATTTCTCTACAGTAGAAACATTCTTAAGAAATATGGGGGCCAACTTGTGGTTTCTTTTATTTTAAACAGAGCCTCTACTGATTTAAAAGTATGACTTATGTTGGAGTGCCTGGGTGAATCAGTCGGTTGAGCATCCGACTGGCTCAGGTCATGATCTTGTCTGTGCGTTTGGGCCCCGCGCTGGGCTCTGTGCTGACAGCGCAGAGCCTGGAGCCTGCTTCAGATTCCATGTCTCCCCCTCTCTGGCCCTCCCATGCTTGTGCTCTGTGTCTCTCAATAATAAATAAATGCTAAACAATTTTTTCTTTTAGAAATATGACTTATGCTTGTATATTGGAGTTGAAATAGAAATTTATTACAGATTAGATTAAGACATTTTACAAATGCTCTCTAGAGAAACTAACTTGAAAACTAGTTTCATAAGTCAGTAGTGCTCAGCTTCAACTCCTTTTACCTTTCTAGTTTTTAGTTTATATCAGCTCAATTTAAATAACTTTGCCGGGCCCTACAAATTAATAATCAATGTAAGTATATATTATATATGTATGTGTATATATATTTAGTCTAAGAAAAATCACTAGTCAAGTACATTAATATTAAAGGATATGAATTAATATGTGAATAAGTAAATGCAAACTAGTGAATAATGTGTAAATATATAAATCAATATCCTTTGTTCTTCATAACAAAATAAAAATAAAAAATATTATAGTTTAAGAATAGAACTCCTTTAAAACCATCTGTACTTTAAATGAAAAATGATCTAAAATATGTCTGCAGTCATAATACTTAGAAGACAGCTGATCGATTTTCTATAGCTATGGGTTTTTTTTGTAGTAATGAAATTTTGGACAAAGAATCATATTGGAAACACTGCCTCTGCTTTGAAGTCAAGATTAGACTCAGAAGAACAGGGAGCGGCTGGAGACGAGAGGCAGCCATCCCGGAACACAGAACCTCGCGTGTCGGACCGCCAGCGTGTTCGCCACCAGCAAACTTCCAGGCGTTAATCGAATCCTATTCCATCCTAAACGTCAACTGTAGTATTTGAGAGCTAAGAAATACAAAGACACGAAAGCCAACCTTACAGATTTAATTGAAAATGCAAAGTATGTGGAGTATATGGAAACTTCTTGTACCAACTATACAATTTCTCTATACATCTAAAACTTCTAAAATTAAAAATTTATTAAAAATATGTACAGTGAACAAAATCATTTCTAAAGATGAGAGCATATCTGAATAGTATTCAGTGCAAAAATTAAGCTCTTCTTTTCATATTCCGCCTTACCTTTCTCTTTGAAAATTTTCTAGCCCAATTATGAGATACATGGTGGTTTCCCTGAATTTCCTGTAATCCTGATGCCACTCCTGTAGGTGAGAGAAAATATTAAAAGTACACAGAGTAAGATATTAAAACCATAATGACAACAGTTCACAAAACAATGTATTATTCTGACAACTGTTCAAAGTAACAGAAGCAAAGAAATCAAAATTAAGATAAACAAGACCTAAATCAAGACTTTAGTTTCAGATACACAAGACCACTTTATTAGTGTAATAATAAATGTAAATATTATTAGACATTAATGAGGAATGAAGTAACCATGATTCACTAAAAGGTGACAGAAATGCAAAGGCAAGATAATCAACCAGGTTTTCTCTCTCTCTCGAAAGCTCATCTGTAAAGGCATATTATTAAGATGGTATTATAGATGTGCATCACAACTGAGATGAAGGAGGTAAAGGAAGGTCTACTCTAACAGAATCAACACTGAAGACTATTATTTGATGAAGAATATTAAGGAACTAAAAGAAAAACATAATACATTTTTAACTTTTTATTTTTGCAATTTATGATAAATTTATTTTAAATGTTGTACCTGAGTAGTTTATTCATCTGAGGTATGGTGAAAAATATACAAGCATGTCACATTTCACCTGTCCTTCCCTCAAAAAAAACCAATTACTGGGCCTAATATAGGACTAAAAAACCAGTTTCAAGGAAAACCATAACTAAATTCAATATAGGATTTAAACTAAGATAATGATAATAAAAGTGTGAAATCTCTTATATACATAGTACATAAGCAAATGAAAGTAAGAAACATATAGATCAGTTGACCAACTATATTCTCCTTGAATATAAGTTAATTTTTAATTTTAATTTTTTAAGGCATATCTTATACTATTAGTAGGCGTTAATAATACATAAAGATAAAATTTATCCTGCAAGTATGAAGTGAGCTTTTCTGGGAAAGTATTCAAATTGCCCCTCTATTTCATTAGAATTGTCTGAGAAGTTGTGAGTAAATTTTTTTCTGTAGAGACTTAGTAAGTGTTTTAGGCTTTGCACAGGCTATAAAGTCTCTGTTGTCACTATTCAACTCTGGGACTGTTGTGTGAAAACACTCCTATACAGCACATAAACAAATAGTTGTAACTGTGTTCCAATAAAACTGTATTTATAAAAATTGGTGGTAGGCTGGACTTGGTCTGTGGGCCAAGGTTGCCGGGCTCGTGACTCAGAGCAGGATAAAGATATATGGGATACACAGAATCTAAAAACATGTCCTATAAATACTTGTAAGATGTAATGGCTCTGCAGTTAGAAACATAAGGGGTTTTCAGAACAAAAGCATCTAACGTTGCAACCTTGGGGATGGACTGCTGAGGCAAATCATAATTTTCATGAACCTTGGGGACAGGGTAGCCTAAGTAACCAACTCACTTGCTTGTCATCTCTGGAATATATTATATGGATGTTTATTTGTGTATGTTCTTAGATTTTCTCTTCTGCTCTCTTGTTCTAAATTGCCTATCCTTATGTTAATACTATTATAAAGCATAATGGTTAACAATAGTACCTCTTAATTTTTAGCCTGGGCTAGACTGAGATGTTCACATTTCATAGAATTTTTGAATCAGCTTATCAAGCTCCATCAAACAATTTGCTAGAAGTTTGACAGGGATTGACCTGAATTAATAAACTACTCTGGGAAAAAATGACATTTTTACAATACTAAGTTTTCCAAACATAGTATGTCTATCCATTTATTTAGGTCTTCTTGAATGTCTCCTAAAGTCATGCACAGCTTTTGTTAAAGATGTTCTGGCTACTCTAGAGTTCCGGATGCTATTGTAAATGGCATCTTTTTTTTAAACTTCATTTCCTAACTATTGCTGGTAGAAAGATTGAAATTGCTATTTGACAGAGGTTCTTCTGGTTGGAAAGCTTTCCTATTAGTTCCAATAACTTTATCTGTAGATTTTCTATTTTCTAGGTGTAAGTCTGCAAGTAATGATAACTTTGTTTCTTCTTTGCCAATCTTTTACTTTTTGCTTTTCTTTGTTGCCTTGCTGCCCACTTGAATTTCCAGAACAATTCTGAATAGCAGTATTGGTTGCAGACATCCCTGTTCTTCTCATCACAAAAGGAAAGCCTTCAATGTTCACAGTTCCATATGATATTTGCTATATAGTTTGTGTTTTTGCTTTGTTTTGTTTGAGACATTCTTTAGTAGAATATTGTGGTTGTATTCCAGGTTATCCCAGGGTTTTTATAAAAATATGATTATTTTCCTATATCCTTCCTCTTATATGTTAATGTGGTGAATTACAGTAATTGTTTAAGGGAATCTAAAGTCATTAAGTTTGTAAATGCAACCAAAGTTAATCACAGGTACTCATGAAATCAACTTAAAATTTACTAAATAGGGGTGCCTGGGTGGCTCAGGCAGTTAAGCGTCCTGCTCTTGATTTCAGTTCATGTTCATGAGATCGAGCCCCTATGAGTCTGCTTGGTCCTCTCTCTCTCTCTCTCTCTCCCTGCTCCTCCCCGACTGATACTTACTCTCTCTCTCTCTCTCTCAAAAATAAATTAATTAATTTTTAAAAAGTGCTGGATTTATAAATTTTAAAAGACAACGTATAAAGTTAAATTTAAAGGTCTGAAGAAATACTAGGTGTTTGATTTAGTAAACTAAAAAAATAGTATGAATTTTAAAGCCAAAGTTAACATAGAATTCTGTGTACAAAAATTACCCCGGGCACGATATGAGCACTCATGCACATCCTCTCTCACGTGTATGGCGCTGTCCGATGATGAAATGACAAATGTGATGTGGCATACAACGATACAAACCAATTTTTAACTTCCTCCCCAAGACACCCGACAAAGCAAAAAAGAAGAAAACGGCCCAGCGTCGGCGTTCCGCAGCTCCGAGACTGCGGGCTCCGGCACCCCCGTCCTCTGGCAGCTGCGGGACCCGCGGGCAGGCTGCTCTGCCTGCTCTCGGCTCCCGTTCCCACGTGCTCGACGGTGCAGCAATGGAAGGCCAGGGAACTACAGAATTCCTCAGCCTACAGTTCAACCTCCTGAAAGGCACATTACCTCATATTCCTCCAAGTTTACTTCTTCAGGTTTTATCATTTCAAGTTTGGCTTGAGCAACTTTCATTATGTTGTGACACCTTCAAATAAAAGAAATGTATTTGTAAGTCAAAAGCAAAATTCACAAAAAGTGAGAAGTGAAAAGTATGTGACACAAAACTAAACTACCCATCATACATGAAAATAAGATCTGCTGTCACTAAGCAATACTTTTTTTTGAAGTAGCAAACTCTCAAAACTTTAATTGAAAATGTTTTTTGGATTAATGTTGGATAGTTACAAGGTATATAATGAAGACAGCATCAATAATGTTACCTAAAATGTAGTATGTTATATTTATATATGGCTTTTAAATTACATATTGCATAAGTTAAAAAAATGAAATGTTTTTTTAAAATATAGATCTATTAAGCAAGCTCAGGAGACATTAAATCTTTTTCCCACTTCAAATGGCACTATTCATTCATTAAGAGAAAACAGGAATCTAAACTGTGCCTATCATTTCAGGTAATAGAGACATTCTTTCGCATTTTCTGATCAGAATCATTGTTAAAGAAATCTCCACAGAGTACGTTTAGTTATCATAAGCATCTTAACCTTTCAAGTATAAGACAAGTTAGGTTATCAAAATGAATTGAGGAATTTGTAGTCCTCGGGACAAATAACTACAAAAGAGTGAAAAGTGAATGTGATTACCCCATTAATATTTACCCCCAATACAACGGCATATATTCACTGGAACATGGTGTACCGACAGCTCAAATTACAATGGTCATAATCGATCATACTTCTGAGCTCTCTGTGGCTACATGTAAAATAAGTGATGCTCCTTTGACTACTAATAAGATATAATAAAATCCAACATTCAATGAGCACTTTATTGTCTATCAAATATTGTTCAAAACTATTTTATTATTTCATTTAATACTAAATTTCACAGCAGACACATGATGAAGCAGAAATTTAATCCTAAATGCTTTGTTTTATTCATTTTCTCATCTGCTATATATATTTTTAATTCAGTATTTTTGAGATATTCATGAAAGGATAGTCATTTATTTCAGAATTAAAATGGACTACAAACTCCAAGATAACATAAATGATTCTATAATCTACAATAAGTTCCTGGGGCACCTGCATGGCTCAGTGAATTAAGTATCCACCTCTTCATTTTGGCTCACGTCATGATCTCAGAGTTTGTGAGTTCAAGCCCTGCATCAGGCTCTATGCAAACAGTGTGGAGCCTGCTTGGGACCCTTTCACTCTCTCTTTCTCTCTGTCCCTCCCATACTCTCTCTCTCAAAATAAATAAATAAAGTTAAAAAAATAAAAATAACTTCTAATACTTTGATATTTACCTGAGACCAATATTTTTTAATGGCATTCATTCTAAATAAATTATATTTTAATTTTCTAACTTTAGCCAAAAATTATAGGAATTTCCAAGAGAAAACATTTTTGGGTACACCAAAATATAGTTGATCCTTGAACAACTTGGGTTTGAACTTCATGGGTTCACTTACAGAATTTTTGCACTAATGTGTATTTTTCTTAAGAGTTTAATAACATTTTCTTTTCTCTAGCTTACTTTATTGTAAGTGATACCTACAACATATAAAATACATGTTCACTACTGCTTTTGTTATCAGTAAGGCCTCCAGTCAAAGAGGAGGCTATTAGGAGTTAAGCTTTAGCAGACACAAATTTACACACTTTATGTGCAGATTTTCAACTGCACAGCAGGTCAATGCCCCTAATCTCCACATTGTTCAAGGGTGAACTGTAATTTAACCATTTTAAGGCTTTTGATGTCGGAGGACGTTTAATTATTTAATTTTTATATAAGGTTAAATATTTTTCACTAGTGACTCTCAAACGAGGGTAATTTTGCTTTTCAGGGGGTTACTTGGCAACATCTGGAGGCACTTTGAGTTGTCACCTCTTGAGGGCGGCGTTACCGACATTGAGCGCTGCTGACCATTCCACAAATTATCGGCTAGCTCCCCACAATAGAGAACTCTCTCACTCGAAATATGCACCGTGCAGTTCTTTATTTTCCTAAACTACGGTGTCTCCAAAGGGGCAGTGATTATATTTTACTCTTCTGTACATCTTTATGTTGCCTAACTCAGTAATTAAAATGTACTAAAACAATATAAATTATTTTTAGCTCCAGCTTTTAAAGGTGTTAGGACTATAGAGTCCAGAAATTACAAAATTAAGTGAAACCTAAGTTTTGTGCTGTATTTATTGAAATAGGTCTTTGTATATATATAAAATAAACATTTAAAAACTGCACTGAAAGCAATTTTATTAAAAAGACAATTTGACAATATGAGTTAGATATTTCACATTTTAATTTTTTTTAATTACCTTTCATCAAAACTCAAATTTCTATCTCCAAATTGTTCTAGCAATGTTTTTTCAATGATTTTCTTTGGTGCCTGATTCTGGATAAAATAGACCACCACGTGATGTAAACGGTAATCTGTTTCTGGTGGGGTATCTTCTTGGGCCAATTTAACCAATCTTGAATACTCCAACTTAATTGCCTAGAAAATGTAACAAAATGCCAATTTTGATTAATTATAATAATTAAAATCTTTCCATATTACAGCTCTAAATATTGTGTCAAATATGCTTTTCTTCCTTTAAAGTATTACAAACAAGTTAGCACATGATACATCTACAAATATTGTCCCGTATTCCACAGTTTAAAAGAATTTTCTAAAACTGACCATATATGCCCTCCTTTATCTTTTCACTGTATAAATAGTTTTTTGTTTTAATTCAGAGATGTATTAAACTGAACAATACACCTAAGCTTACTATGTGAATAACTGTGTAAAACTTATTGGAGTCTTGTCAGTTTATTCAGAGGCATCATAAAACTGAGATACTAAGGATCTCTTATCCAAAGAACCCAAATATAATGACAAAGCAAGCCCAGACATTATAGTTACCATAGAACAAATTCTTTGTTGCTTCAAAAATATTTGAATTTTATTAGTGTAATAATTAATGAATATTAATTAGGGTTACACATCAAATATTGCTGCATATAAGAAATGCATATGATTAAAAATAAAAATTTCACTACATTGGATTTTAGTCTAAATCCCATTAGCTCTATTAACCATAAGAATTTTGGGGCCACATGTAAAATATATTATAAAAAAATCCATTCTATTAGAAAATATTTTTTGAAAAATGCATATCTTTCTTAAGCAATTCTTGGCCATCCAGATACTACACTATATTTTACAAAAGGAAGAAAATATAACTGACAAACATTAAATAAAATATTCTAGTCATGCATTCTTATATTTCACTACAGGGAAGGCTAATAAAAAGTCTTCTCTATATGTTTAGTATTATAAACAATATTATTGCTTTATGGTGAAAATACATTGTGCTTTTTTTGGTTATACATACATGCTATGTTAAAGTCTTACTGCTGTGGTTAAAGAGAGTCATGGGAACTATATTTTGACATGTAAGATTATTAAGGCTCACTTCACTGTATACCTAATTAGCATACATAAGCTTTGCTTAGAACTCTAAAATCTTCCTATTTTCCAAATATGAAAAAAAGGGCACATATTCATTTAATAACCAAACTGTACTGATTTTGAGAATAAATGCAAAACAAAAACCATCAATAACTGTTCTTTCTTATGGTCCTCAGACAATGACTGTCATAAACTATCACAAGTTCTTTTGTACATTCAAACATTTGAGGTATCATGCTTTTGGTCAAAATTAGTATGACCAAAATACAATAAATCTGTATACTGAGTCTCTTAAAGTAATATTGTAGGTTTAAAGATAAGGAGTTATAACACTAAATGGTTATGTATTTTTTTTAACCTCTGTTCAAAACAGAGGCTGTATTTTTTGCATAAAGAGCAAAGATTTCTCCTAGTGAGGCGGAACATATATCCCCCTTTTATTTTAAGATTATATTTATCTCTTGATTTTATCCTATTTAAGATTCTCCCAATTATCACAAGTAATGCCAAAGTTACAATCTATTGATGTCGAAACCAGAAGAGTAGTAAGGCACATTTAAATTTCTATGTGTAATTTTTCAAACACACAAAAAACACTTTTTAACAGCACAAATTATTTTTTTAAATAATTACCAGTATTTTTGTTTATTTATGAACTGCCTTCTAAAAAGATTTTCTGATGTTTAAAATGTACTACAATCATATTTAATCCTTCAAATTTTCAACCAATGATCCATGCCAGTATAGTTAGCAGAGTTCTTCACATCATTGCAAGTAAAGTTAACATTGCTGAGTTGTTCAATTTGATTCTTACTCCTTCCTCGCAATACTGCCTAGAATGTTGTCCTTTCCATACTGTGGCTGCCTGTGCAGGCAATGAAGTCAATTACCACAGACACTGCCATGAAACCACCACACATACACAAAATGAAATGTAATACTGGTCATTAGGTGGTGGAACTGCTTTGCAAATAATTTTTAAAATTATGTGTCAATTAACATTGTCCTATGAATCAGGCCCAAAGTTACCTATATGGTCTTAATTCCTACGACTCTTGAACAAAGACTTGCCTCAACCTAGGTCAGGCTGGTCTCCCCACAGATGTACAGGTGCCCGTTTCTTAAGTTCTCTGCACATAGAATGTCTTTTCTTGTTTGTTCCCCATCTATCTACAGATAGATAGATAGTTAATAAGACTAGTTTTTGAAATCTTCAATTCCAAAGGTCCAAATAATTTTCACCTAGACTTTTTCTACCTTTCTAAGTCATTATTATAAAATCATATTCTAAATGTATAATTTAGAAACATTATTTTGATATAGCCATATACATACTCAGAAGATACCAAACATATAATACCTTCACAAGGCGGTAAGATATAAGGAAAAATCAGTTAGATTAAGATTCAAAAGCTAGGTATACTGCTTATTAATTGTGACCTAAAACAGGTCACAAAGTTCTCCAAGTCTTAATGCACTTATCTGTGAAATAAGATTAGGTGACTTTAGAGAGAGTATGTGTGTGTGCGCGCGCGCATGTGCACATGTGTGCGCACACACATACAGACTACAAAACTGACCATATACCAAAAAATAAAAAAATGGAAGAAAACCTACTTCAAATCCCAGGGGATTATAATCATATAGGCTATATTTTTTTTTTACCACAATGCAATACAAATAGGAATTAAAAATTAAGACAACTCCTAGGGCGCCTGGGGGCTCCATCCATTGCGCATCCTACTTCAGCTAAGGTGGTGATCTCACAGTTCGTGGGTTTGAGCCCAGCATTTGGCTCTGTGCTGACAGCCTGGAGCCTGCCTCAAATTCTGTGTCTCCCCCACTGTCTGCCCCTCTCTTGCTTGCACTGTCTCTTTCTCACTCTCAAAAATAAATAAAACATTAAAATAAATAAAAATAAGGATAACCCCAAACTAAACGCTAAGGAATTAAGAAGATAGTCTCAAATTATTCTTAGCCCAAAAGAATCAAAATTATATTAATAATTGGGATCATGAGATGTCAAAACCTATAGGAAAAGCCAGACTACTAGTCAAAGGAAAATTCCAACCTAGCCAGTAGAGAAAAAATAGATTTCAGGAAGCTGAGGAATGAGGGCGGGGAAACTAAAGATAGAAGAAATAAAATAATGTGGCAATTAGATAAGAAATAGTCAAAAGCTTTTCTTTCCAAAAAGCTAGATGAAAAACCAAAGTAGGGGAGAAAATTCAACACCAGATATAAAAAAGGCGACAATATTGGGGTGCCTGGATGGTTTAGTTGGTTGAGCATCTGACTTCGGTTCAGGTCATAATCTCCTGGTTTTTGAGTTTGAGTCCTGTGCTGACAGTGTCTCCCTCTCTCTCTGATCCTCCCCCACTTACTCTCTGTCTCTCTGTCTTTCAAAAATAAACATTAAAAAAATTTTTTAAAAGGTGACAATACCAAAAAATATGAAAAAAAGTTTTAAGATTCATTTAAAAAATAATACCAATAAGCTACACAATTTTGATTGAACAGATGATCATCTAGGAAAACAGAAATTACAGAACTGCTTTGAAAAAGTAGAAAACCTACCAAGTTCTTGAAGAGACTCAATAAAACTGAAGGAGAACTGAAATAGTTGCACAAGATCTGTGCTCAATAAAGGAATCAGGTTCACACTGTTTGAGAGCTATGATGTTTCATCATATTTCAAGAACCAAATGATTTCTCTATCTAAAGTACTCCAAAGCTCAAGAAAAGGGCAAAGTCTCATTGATTGCAAAAGGCCAACATTATATGAAAATAAACTACTGAAAAATATTTAAAAACTATAGAGCAATTTATCTATGAACACAGATGCCAACACCCATCCATTTTTGATAAACTGTACTATGGATCAAAAGAATATACAAAATCAGTGTTTACACTGGTTAAAAAAGAGGGGATGGCAAATGCTAAAATCTTTACATTCCAAGGATTAATTACAGAGAAATCTGTTTACATCTCCAATAGATGAATTAGAATATTTCTAAATTCTAATACCAACCAGTTTAGAAGAAACTCTCAACTATGAATTTAAGAAAATGTTTTTAATTTAAAAAGGGAAATCTACAAAACCCCCATAATACTACACATCACACTTGAAACAAAAGACTATAGAGACACTTCCATGAAAATCACAAAGTAGGCAAAGGCAAAGGAGCTTACTACCATTATTTTAGTATTTAACTATATTCTGAAAAGTTTGGTCAACAAAATAAAAATGGTAATGAAATAAAAAGTGTAATGAAAATTATCCCACTAATAAGATAATTGTTGGGAAAGAGTATACTGAAATAATTATAAGACTCAACTAAAATAATATTACTAGAAAACATGAGGAGTCCAATAAGGTAACTAGATACAATATAAATGATATTAATTAGCTCTCCCATTACCTACCATACCAATAACTTGATAAAGTAGGGGTAAGTGATTCAATTCATAAAAACATTTTTTATACATCTAGGAATAATTAAAGAAGAAAGGTATTTGACTATTGCTAAAGTAAAATTATAAAACCTTATTTACTAAATGACATAAGACCAAAAATGAAGAGGCATATCATGTTCCTTTTAGGGAAGACTAAAAATAGTAAAAAAAAAAAAAAAATTTATCCATCTCACCCTAAATTAAGGCATAAACATAATGCAAGTGTAATCAAATCCTGAAAGGATTTGGGGAGGGAGGTGGCAAGTGATTCTAAAAATCATAAAAAAACAACAAAAAAAAAGACTTGACAAACTTTTCATTAATGAAGGAACAAAAATGAGTGTTTTTCCAACAAAACATCAAAATATATTACAATGATCCATAATATACATAGGCATAGTGTTCAAAAAACAGAAAAATACATCGGCGGAATAGAGAGACCCAAACAGACCCAACTTATAAATGGGATTTAATACCCGATAAAGATGGTATTTCAAGTCAGTGTAAAAAAGATGCATTAGTCAAAACCTTCTGTTTTGGACTATTTGGAGGAACTTCTCTAAGAAGCCCTCTAGATACCAGCTCTGTTTTTCCATTATATGTTTTTCTACGTCACACTGCTCCTTCATCATATGATTATAATTCGAACTAGTGTTTGTTTTCCCACTAAAAGATAAGCTTCAGTAAGGCAGAAACTCGGTCCATCATTTCTCTAGCTACGTACATTAGATTTAAGACAGTACCTTGATATAAGGAGACAATACGTACTTCTTGAATATGCCCAACAACAGGATGGAAAAAAATGACAGTGCGGGCCATACACTGGGATACCAGGAGAACGAATCAACTACAACTGTATCCACTAACACAGCTAAAGCCCCAAACATGTTCGTAAGGAGAAGCAGCCAGACAAAAAAAGAACTGTAGTAAAAGATCCCAAGTGTAATCAGTAAGCTTAATTATGTTGATATAAGTGTGATAATGTCTGCTTTTGGGTAGTGGGAGAAAGTGGGAGTGATAGGAAGGAGAAACAAAAGTAGCTTCCGAAGAACTATAATGCCCCAGGCCGGACTGGCAGTTACACCTAAGTGCTCACTCTGGTAAAGCGCTGAGCTGCAGGCTCACGAGCTGTGCTTTTTGGCATGTTTTATGTTACAATAATAAATATATCTTTTGAGTAAACAAAGGGATAATAATAATAGGCATTTCAAAAATAAAAATAACCGATAAAATTATGTCAATTAGAAAAAACTGTTATGAAACAATGAAATAACTAGGAAGATAAAAGTTTCGTTAGTACAGAAGTGTTAGTATTTCATTAAAATCTTCAGGGCACTACAATAGGTACAGCTCCCCACCCCCCGAAAAAAGACACAAAAAATTTTAATGTCTTTCAAAGTAAATGGAAAAAGTATACAAACCCGATGAATATGACCCTCCCACCGCACCCAGTGTACATACACATATAAGGAACAAGTGCTTTGTGAATATTTTCCTTCTGGCTTTCATATTTTCTCATCACAGCAGTCTTGTACTGCACTTCTCTGAATTTCATTTTTACATGACAAAAACATCTTTCTTTAATTAAACCACTATATTTGGGGATTTTCTGTTAACAGTGGAAACTAGTCTTAACACAGTCAAATTGGGAAAAGAACCCAGATACGCATCTGTCCTCATTTTATTCTTCCAGCTCTGCCTGCCTATTAAGTCTCACATTCTGTGCCTGTGATTGATACAGGATCCATGAGAGACCGAGCTGGTGATGCTTCCTAGTTAAGAGGTTAAACCTTACCAAGTTGAGTTGCCCAGAGAGAAGTTTTACTCACCAAATTATATTTTATCAGGAAAAAGCAACATTTCATCATGTGGTTTTACCACTAGCAAACATATATGACATTTAAAAATTGATATTATCAAAACACATACTTAAGTCCTTACTTAGAACAAGGCACAGAGTTGAAAAACTTCTCATAGCCAAAAAGCTGATATAAAATAAACCAAATAAACATTTTTTGGTAATGTGACAGATGATGTATATATAGAGAGATAGAGATATATACACCTTTTTCCTCATAAGCATTAAAAAATTTTTTTAAATCTGCTATATCTAATTTAGGGGAAAAGTAAGATACTAGCAGCCATCATGTTAGTTACTGTGCTACATATATACTTTGTGAATACTGGCTGACTAATATTGATTAGAATCAACTGCCATGAAAACAGAACAGATAATGTGGTAGATATATTGTCTTCACTTTAATACTCACCATATAAAAAAAAAGAAGGCCCACAATATATTTGAGTTATATGAGTTACAAAATAATGTTAATAGGATTTAAAAGTGGAAAAAAAATGTTCCCTACATATGCATGTTTGTATAAACAAAAGGGAGAAATCAGAAAAGTTCCACAGTGATAACAGTGGTTACCCAGGGCAGTGGCAGAGACTGACATTATTAGTTTTATTTTGGACACCTGTATATTACTGAATAGACTGCACTGTGTACATATTACTTTTGTTATTTACATGACAAATTTTCTAAAATTATATAGTATCAGTAGAATTTTGCAAAAGCTAATCATTTTACCTACACCAAAAATATACATTATTTATGAATTGATTAATGTTTACATAAGATTATACACACACATATACATCCCTCAATTACAGATAGGTGAAAATAAATATACATGGATATAAACTTGAGAGATTTACTGCTGTCTTAAAATCAGAGGGTAAACCGAAAAAGAAAACTATGTGAAATATATAAAATATATAAAGGACAAGATGCAAAAGGCATCCCCAGGGCACTGGTGAATAAAGATCCCAAGATACCGGTTATATACTGGGGGTAAAGGAAAATCAGTGCAGTCACTGAGCAGTTTATAAAGCTTGGAAACAGACTTCTAAAACAGACGTCTTCTATTAAGCCTATTATTTATAAGCTTATTCCACAATAAACTTCCCCTAGAAGTTAAAAGTGACAACGGAATACAAGGAGATTTAGACAACCGGTGGAGAGTTTAGAAGTACATCAATAACACATATGGAAAACTAAGCAAAACAAAAACAACTCCAAGGAAAATAAAAGCTTAAGGGGAAAAAAATGTAAAAGTAATAATGTTTATGAGTCCACCCAATCCTCCGTAGCATACACAGAAATAATAATAAAAACTGAGAGTTCTGATTTAATCAAAATGACAAAAATTTTACATGCGTGTGTGCGTGTGCATGCGTGTGTGGAGGGCTCACTGTTCATATCCTACAGTGAGGAATCCAATAGGAAATGTGTCAACTAAGAATCACAGAAATACAAGCATTGTGTGTTTACTTAAGACATGGAATTCATGCCAGAAGTAATAGATAAATAAACAACTGGAAGCTGTTACTCCTTACATGGCAGGAGTCAGGGTGCAATGTGACTGTTGTTTTAGTGTGTATAATCACCTGGCTCTTTAAAACATATGCAGGTATTAATCTAAAAGGAGTAAAATTTACAGTTCAGCACATAAAGATACCTATCCAACGTGACCAAAAAATGACAATGCTACTGTAAATGACAGATAATTTTCCCAAGAGGAATAGATAAAAACTTTGGAAAAGATATATTCAGGGCATTTTAAGAAAAGAAAATATGGAAATACCTGAAAAATAAAGGTGAATTTTTAAACATAAAGTTTTGGGTCTTCCCCTCCCACCCCACCCCCTTCCCCTGCTAAGCAGCAGTTTTCATCCTTTCTCATAGATCTTAATAGGGTGATCAACTCATCCGGGGACCAGTCTGTAATTTAGTAATTATAATACCCTCCTTCAGAAAACTCCTTAGTCCTGGGCGCACCAAGATGGCGGGTCGCTCTGCTGTGTTTACTGATATAAAGCTACGATACACAAGGCCTTTTTTTGTACTACAGAATGAGAGAAATAGTGAAAATAAGCAGCGTTTTGGAGACTGAGTAGATATGGGTAGAAAAATAAGAGAAAATCTTAGATTCTTAAGGTCAAAAAAGGGAGCATACAGCTCCTTGTAGCAAACTATACCTCCATAAAGTTGTTCTGTTATTTTTTGGAAAAAACACTAAAAATGGGGCAAAAGGTGAATAAAGTTGAAATCTTTGGTAAACCAAAATAAAATGACAAAACATACAGTGTTTTCATTTTTCAAAAACATAAAACCAATAATACTGTAATCAAAACACCATAAAGATCTGGTATTAGAGAAGGAAAAAAAGATGTGGCATGGAATAATGTGACTGCTTGGTGGTTTCACATGTTTTGAAATGACCAGGATGTCAAAAATTAGTCCTGGAGAAAACATAAGTGAATAAGAAACAAAAATAAATGAACAAATCATTTTTGAAACAACCAAATGAAGAAAGCAATTTAATATCAAATGGTAGTAAAGTTTAAGAAAAAAAAATATTGGCATACTAACTAATAGTATTATGATAGGGAAAAGAAGATAAAATAGGCAGAGAGGGGAAGGTTAGACCTGAGATCCCTGGCTAGGGGAAAACACATATTTTGGAACCATGCTGGGAGCATCTGACCACAGCTCAGTGCCTCAGGCTTATGTAAGGTTCCTCTTAGGAATGTAACAGACACCACCTACTCCCCTGCCCCTCAGGTTTCCCTCAGGAATTTGCCAATCAAAATACCTAACTGAAAAAACCATAAAACTTATGTTACATGAGAGACAGTTGGCCCAAAGTCTGATTCTTCACACAACAGAGTTGAGCCAATGGACAATCCAGTACCTAGAGTTACTGATAATAAGCAATAAGGGTATCAATAAATATCCAATAAGGGTAGAGCCTGAGAAGGAACCAGGGGGAAGGACCAAACTTTATAAAACAAAGATCCTTGCCTACAGTCCTGGGCACTGACCTTTGAATGCCCCCTCTCTGAAATGAGAGTTTTCATACTATTTTTACTGTTATGCTCTAATAAACTTCACCTGCTGCTCATTTTATTCTGTGTCTACCTCTTCATTCTTCGAAGCAGGGAGACAGAAAACCCAGGTGATGAGGTAAATAATCCTGCAACAGTATTACCAATGAGAAAAAAAAGAAACAATACCAGAAGCAGTTACTCAGTTCCTATTTTTGCTTAATTCCTTTTATTCTCTTAAAATAAAAACACAACGGAAATTTCTGCTAATGAACCAGAGGTGCATTATTAGCGTAACTCAGGTAAAATGCCTTTTCTGTTGTTGTCGTTAAATTATCTGGGTTACCAGAAACAAACAACAGAAAGTATCAGTCCCACATTCACGTATAAAAGAAGCCCTCAGATCATCAGGTAGCTAAGGTAGGAAAGGAGAAATTATATAGGAAACCAAACTTTATTCAAGAAAATAAAATATTTTAAGAAGTTAATTTAAAAAATAGAAAATAATAAATGAAAATGTTAATTGTACCTTAAAGAACCCTGCTTCAGGGCCACACCTGTCATATACATTCCTGGATTTACCTATCGCCATGATAATACCTTGCATGTTCGGAGTCATCATGATCTGCCACAAGGAATTTAAAGTAAGAGTTTTTGAATGGTTAACATAAAAATAAAAAAAATAAGAAATGAGTTTCTTTACATGCAAATTAAAAGTCCTTTGTTTTTCACTATTTATAAATCAACTGCTGCATATTTTAGAGCACATATGATCCAGTATGCACGTAAGTATCTTTCAAAAGCATCCATACAGGGCCACAGCTAGCTCCACGGGGGGCCTCTGTGCGGTCTGCAGTTGGCACAGAGGCCCCCTCTCTACACTTTAGAATTTTAAAAAGGCACCTCCTCTTGACAAATGTAAAAAACGTGCTGCTCTCTGAGAACCACTTAGAACAAGCAACACGCTTTTTATTTTAAAAAGTGTTTCTTCTTCAAGGTTTGAGGAGCTCAACATGAGCTCAATTTCACTTGCACTCCTGCCTGTCGGCTGGACACCCCTGAATAATTCTACAACCTACAGGTCAATAAGCTGCAGCCCTGCATCCACATGACTTTAAGTTCCGAGGTACATGCACTGTTAAACTGTCACTCCAATCAATTATAAAAACAAAACAAAATGCATCTCTGCCAATAGCATAAGCATTTGCACAAAAGGTGTGTTAAATGATTAATCACAATGCTAGTGTTTTAAAATACCAGAAGGCTCACTCTAAAATAAGCACTGAGGTGCTTGATCAATAAATTAACATTTGTATTAAAAACATGCCAGTTTCCATAACTTTCAAGCACCAATATGGTAATAAAATAGTTAACTGGAACAGCATACTATTAAGTAGTAAATACTTAAGTGTTTTTATAGTAGCTTCTCATTCTTAGCTGCTTACAGTTTAAAATACCTGCAAAATGAAACAACTCAAGGCACTCTAATATGAGGGTATCATATTAGAGCAATAAAGAAGATGGCATCCCATAACCTTGATTCACTGAAACTATCACCCATAGTTTGATAATACACTCTGAGTCACAATATACCTAACATCTGCTTCAGAAAATCCTTCTGTCCAGTTCCTATCTTACAAACCAGCTTCTCATTCTCCTCATTGCTCATGTTTTCTTACATTGGCACAGAAATATTAATGTCTTTGTGACGTTTCTGATTTTGGTGATTAATTCTTACATAATAGCTTAATTGTAACTTTGGAGTAAGTTGAAGAAAAGTTACTTGGAAAAAAACTATTTAATATATATTAAATTCATCCATGCCAGTAAAAACTAACAAATGACAGAATTCAAGGTCTTCCCTGTGTTACTGTTCAGAAACAGCTTCACTGGCCGTTCGCTAAATATAAAAAAGATCAAATGGAAGAGGTTTAAGAAAATGGGAAAAGGAGGGATCCAATGGGGTAAGAAAAACAGCACATTATCATCTGGATTCTCAAGAACCATATCATAGGAAGCAAAACTGCCTCTTTATAATGTTAGGAAACTAAGTAGATGAGAAAGAACTAAGAGTGCAGAGATAAAATGGAGTTGCCACAGTGTATAAGGCACTGGTAGGCATTCAGAAATGATGAATCACTTGATTCACATTCATATGGAGGTAGCAGAAGCAAGAATATCCATGATCTATTTTCAATCATGCTGGAGGATCTTCTGACAGGAAATGGTGGGCAAAGTATTAGAATACATAATTCAAGTAAAAGAGGAAAAAAACTATTTTTAACTGTTCAAGTTTTTGCTACAGTGAAACAAACTTACTGAAAGCTATCAATCTGAGAATAAATTGATCATATGTCTACATAAAGAATTAATTTGAGAAACATAAAATTATTCTTTCAACAAATTCCGTAAGCTTTCTACTTAAACTTTCATTTGAAATTCAAAGTTGTTAGCGGTTGGTAAGGTAATTTCCGATCACGGGTGGGTAAGCAGTATGTTATGTGGCAATAGACATAAGGGTGAAGGTACATGCATGCCCCAAATATGTGGATTAAATAGCCAAACACAAGTAAGAATAGTGCAGAGATCTATGATAAAGGTACCTCGTCATCATAACCCCCCTCCTTTGACTCAATCATGAATTTCCCTACATGAGGAATCGCGACCTCTACAACTTGCTGGTTAGAAGGTGGTTGGCTTGTGGTATTTTCGGGTTTCTGCAGAAAAAAATTATTAGTATGAAGATTAGAAAAGAGAACAATGGACATACCAAGTGTAAAGGGCAGAGATTCATGAGTCTTTTAAAAACACCTGCGTTTGCTGGTATGAAATGACTACCTAACACTAACATTAGAAGTGAATGCATTAATCAAGTAATAACGTAAGAGCTATAGCTTTCCTTTTACATTTCAACCACTAATTTTTCTTTTTTTTTCCACAAAGCATTTCCACATGGATACCAAATCCTTAAAAATAATAAATACTGTAGTTGTAGCTCCTACTGCTATCTGTAAGTTGTAACTGAAGCTTTTTTTTATTCTAATAATTCCATAAATCCTTTTCTGATAACTTCTTCAAAATAAGACATGACCTCCTTGAACTCAAGAGAATTTATAAATTTTATTTCTTATGGCTCTACCTTTCTAATAAGTAATTGTATATCCAATATCTATACTCTACTGTGTTAAACTCACTCTGTACTGCTATGAAAGTCCTATGCAATGTATTTATATAGAAGTGTCTCATGAATTCCTGCTTCTTGAAAAATCTACTGAAAAAAAGCTGCTCACATTACTTTTTAACAACCCAATCAAATTTCTTTCTTTTTATTGTTTACTTTGGTAGCAAATTCTATGAATTTCCCTAATCCACACTAATTGAGTAGAAGCCAGAGTGAAATCCAGAAAAGGACACTCAAAGGTCCTAATATCTTCATTCAAAATACTATCTGGGGGCGCCTGGGTAGCTCAGTAGGTTAGGTGTCCAACTCTTGATATCGGCTCAGGTCATGATCTTGGGAGGGAGGTCAGGCTTCCCACTGAGTGTAGAGACTGCTTAAAATTCTCTCTCTTCCTCTCTCTTTCCCCTTCTCATGCTTGCTTTCTCAAAACAAAAATCCCTCAAACAAATAGACCCCCAAAATACTGTCCAGATTTCACAAAGAACTTCTGAATAAATTTATAATTAGCATATTTTCACTATTTATCATATAAGCAAACTTCACAAGTACTTAAGGTGCTCAAAAGCAGCTTTCTTAGGTAATTTCAATTTGTAGCTTTACTCTTCTGAAGCAAAGGTAAACTTTAGTTTTGACATAAACAAAAAATTTCAATGAAAGGAATGAAAGGGGTTGTACTTCCTTTTGAAGGAGTTTATGTCGATTTGAAATATAAGTAAATTTTATTTTTTCATTTTTTGTTTTTTTTACATTTATTTATTTATCAGAGATAGAAAGAGAAAGAGTGAAGGGAGAGGCAGAGAAAGAATGCGACACAGAATTTGAAGCAGGCTCCAGACTCTGAGGTGTCAGCACAGAGCCTGATGCGGAGCTCAAACTCACAAACTGTGAGATCATGACCTGAGCCCAAGTCGGATGCTTAACCAACGGAGCCACCCAGGTGCCCCTAAGTAAATTTTAGAGATGAGAACATTTTCTGATTTTCCAGAAGTACAGACGCAAAAGGAGTTTAAACGATAAAACAAAAACTAATGGCCAAGACTGACATTGTTCCTTTTTAAAGAAATGCTATTTTTAAACATATTTAGAAAAGGTTTCCTTATTTTGAGTTCTCAACTTTTCAAGAGGAAATAACCAACCTGCATAGTTGTTGTGATCACAAGAGATAATATTCAGCTAATGCAATACCTGATAACACAATAGTGGTTCTATAATGACAAGTATTACCAATATTATAACACTATTATATTACTTTAAAGTACTGATCTTTGAATAGAATAACCCAATATTACTATCATACGTACACAGAGAGATATACTTATTAGCCCATGACATTTAATTAAGGATTTTTAATCCTTCTAACATATGAAAGAAGAATAATTGTGCTAGGCCTCTAGTCATAAGAGTGAAATCTAAGCAGGTAAATTAGGAGATCTGTCCAGACATCGTGGTGAAAAATTTCTCACAATCAAACCAATCTAAAACAATACTACTTTAAGAAGAAAGAATATAAATGTAAGGCAAGTAGCTACTGGTAATCGTGTTACTTAGAATACTGATCCTTATAAAATAACATAGTGCCTTTGGAGAAAAAACGTTGCACTTAGGAAAAAATAATGTTTTATAAATCTTTTCAGTTAACACACAAGAGTTTCAACAACATTATAGTGACAAGTTATAAGGGTGCAAGGTAAAAAACAGAAGAAGCTTTGGGTGAATATAATAATTCTTTTGTATCATTCATCAAGTCTAGGCATCCTAAAATACCATAAGATTTTTCCAGATAAAGAATATGAGGGTTCATTAAAGTAAAGTACATGTGTATTTATCTTTTTCTATTATGGTCAGGCCCCCTATAGAATAACAAAGGCTAAACTTGAAAAAAAGTTAATACGTTCTTCAGTTAATAGAAGTTCCAAAAATAATTAAAATAAAAAGATTTTTATTAGTTGCCTGAAATTCATTAAGTGGATTTTTTTAAAAAGTGATTTCTCATGAAAGGGCTATTAGGAAGCTAAATAACTACAATCTCCTTGATGCCCTTAATAGGCTCCTATCTTTTAACCTAATAATTCAACTATGGGGAATGTATTCTAAAGAAATAAACTGAAATACAGAAGAAGTTTTTTTTGTAACAGTCTATTTATAATAATGCAAAAGTAGAAACAAATATACAATGGGGGAATGGGTGTGTAAATAAGAATTTAATCACTCAATGGAATAACACTAAACCATTAAATGTTTTTTTACAAAGTTTTTAACATGGAGAAATGGTTATGTTACAATGTTAAATGATTAAAAGAAGACAAGGCAAGATACAACAAAATCTTATATGCAGTAGTACCTCAGCCAAAATAATAAATCCCAAACCTATACAAAAAAATTAGAATGAAAAAGAACATACCAATGTTTAACAGTGATTAGAGCTTTGAATAGTGGGAATATACAGATTTTTTTTCTTGAAGTATACTTTTCTATATTTTTAAATTTCCTAAAATATTCCACTTAAAGTGAAAGTCATTCTTATAAAAAGTAAGCTGTGTAAACATTTACAGAGCATCTCTCTCTGGTTTCTAGGACTATACTTTCCAGGGAATTCTTAGAAACTAAGGTTTGAACTTAATCTACTGTATATTTGTGAAATGGTTAGTATTTATGTGACAAAAAGAAACTAACAGCTGCTTAGTACTTACTCTACATGCTAGGAACTCTCAAAAAAATCATCTTAACTAATCCCACAATTTCCATTTTATGTAAAAGCAAACAGGTTTAGAAAAATTAAGCCCCTCATTTAAGTTTGCATAGTTAAGAAATAAAACCAATATTCAAAAACCCAGGACTATTTAATCCCAAAGTCTAAACACTCTTTTCACCTATGTAATTTAGTGTAAGTTATGTATACCTTTGAATGAGAAAAACCAGTACGTGTTTACTTGATTCAAAGCAACTAATCATGAGACCAAGAGCAAAATCCTTCAGATAGCCATGATTAATTAACATACTCTTAACAATAGTGCAGGATTTATACAAACTACCAGGGCCGACTGCTGATGCTATTCCAGAAGATGAGCCCAATGGAAAAATATTTCCACTAGCTCTCTAGCATACTGTCTTAGTGCTATCCTCCTTTCTCAAGTCGAGGTGACACAGTAGGTTGTAGGCTTACAAGATGATATCCGTATTAGTAATTTAAGCATTCAAAATTTAAGTGCTGGTTTCTGCAAATTTATGTTGCACATGATTAGCCAAATTAAAGAAAATGTTTCTATATTAAGCTAAATTAATACTTTTGGCTTTTTGATTACAGTTAAAAGGAGGGTATTTATTAATTATAATGTGGCTTTAACAACTAAAATTTCTAATTAGCAAAGGGCCAAACATATTATATTGTTATATCAGGCAAAATATTTCTCCCTTATATCTACTTCTCTACCCTTTCTACCTCCCTACATTTTCCTCTTCTACCAGGCCCCAAGAAGTTAGACATCCCAGATCCATTACAAGAAGCATTTTCCAGGAGTGCTTTAGAGTTAGCAGGGGTCCACACGCTCATCTAGAGTCTCCAGGTCATTTGCAAAATTTGGAATATTTTAAAAAATCTAGGTTAATACATTTTATGGTAAAATAATATATAATAAAAATTTTTCAAACAGGGAGTGAAATAAAAAAGTAATTTGATTATTTCATTCAACAAAACATAATTAACAGAATGCTTTATCAGTTGAACATTTTGTTTAATCAAGGTCCTATCATATTAAAGACCTCATTGTAATTAGCAGGTTATTGCCGAGATTAAGTTCACTAAAGTAGAAAACTGTGTGTTGAAAAATCATATGCCCTGTTCCCTTCAGTTCTCTCAGAGGGTAACCTTCAAATACTAAAATTAGCTGCCATGAAACCTGGATTATAGCTGCTTGTGCTCACTTATAAAAAAAAATAAGTAACAGGGCGCCTGGATGGTTCAGTCGGGTGAGCGTCCGACTTCAGCTCGGGTCATGATCTCACAGCTTGTGAGTTAAAGCCCCGTGTCAGGCTCTGTGCTGACAGCTCAGAGCCTGGAGCCTCCTTCTGATTCTGTGACTCCCTCTCTCTGCCCTTCTCCCACTTCCGATCTCTCTCTCAAAAATAAATAAAAAAACATTAAAAAATTTAAAAAAAATAAGTAACTCCCACAACTGAACGTTTTTGTAGTACAAAATTCTTGAATTAACATCTCTCGGGATGTCATATTTACTGAAAACACAGTTATAATACCAGTGTAGTCAATTTGTTGCTATAAAAAGACATACTTGAGAGCTACAATACAGGGATTATAATGACAATTTTGTATAAGACACTACTGAAATGTGCATAAACCACTTTGCAAGATCACATTTATCCTGCTAATAATACTCTAACCTAGAATATCTAGTACTTTACTATCAAACATATTGCATGAAAGAATGAAAATTATTACCTTATATTCCCAACTATTTCAGTGTATGAAGACCAAAGACGGAGGAAGGGGTGAGGGAAAAAAAAGAAATAATGCTAAATTTTATACTTCCCTTGTTAAGTTCCAAATCAAATGATCAACTTAGTCTATGATTATGATTTTTCATAATTCTCTAAAAGGAAGACAGAAATTTAGTTTTAAAAAGAAGCTATTTAGAAAATTACAGCTTTAGGGGGGCTTGGGTAGCTCAGTGAGTTAAGCATCTGACTCTTGATTACAGCTCAGGTCATGATCTCACAGTTCGTGAGTTCAGGCCCCAAAATGAGCTCTGGGCTACACTGTGAGGCCTGCTTGAGATTCTCTCTCTCTCTCCCCCTCTCTCTTCGCCTCCCCCGCTTTCTCTCTCTCTCTCAAATGAATAAATAAGCTTAAAAAATCTTTACTAAAAAAAGTTACAGCTGAGGGAACTACAGGCTGGGGGATAGGTACCGTCCACAGCCCCTGATCACGGTCAGGGTAGAGCTGCCGCTTGGCCTCTTCTCTCCTGACTCCCACGCAGGAAGCTCTCCATTACACTGCGGGAAAGGTCATCAAGATGGCTGTGTTCAGAGAGCTAAAAGAAAAGTTCTTACCGACTGCAAAACTGTTTCAGGACTTTTATCTTCATGCTCATGTGATGCCTTGGTAATTATTCGAATAGTTTCTTCTTTCAAGTGCTTTGAAAAATCACTTCTTGATGGCTGTTCTAGATATTCTGCTTCTCCTGCTTGTGCTTCATAAGAAAAGAATCAGTTGTGTATCTAATACAAACCACAGAGAGCCTATCCTAAGATGAATCTGTTATTTCTAATTCAAAGTCATACAGTAATCAATTTTACTTTTATTTAATATATCACTAAACATATAGCACCTACCCCAGAATTTACAACCCCCTCCAAAATCAGGTTCAAAAGTAGTTGATTACTAAAGAAAATATTCATTGTATCATAGCAAATCTCATTTTGGAAAATCAGTAACATTCTACCAAAAAAAGGGGGCAGGGGATATAGTTTATATAACAATCCTGGTCTGAATTTCCACAGAGAACACAGCTGTTTCTCTGGCCACAGAATCCTTTTTCCCACCTGACAAAACCCCAACCTTGAATAAACCCAACCTGCTATCTTTTCTAAACCTGTCCTGGTAACTGAGTGTTGTCAAAGGAAAAACCATTACAACCTAGCAAACTGAAATTAACAGAAATTCAAGACTTCAAGGGGCGCCTGGGCAGCTCAGTTGTTTAAGCGTCCGACTTTGGCTCAGGTTGTGATCTCGCGGTTTGGGAGTTTGGGGCCCACAGCACGCTCTGTGCTGACAGCTCTTTCCCTCTATGTCTGTCCTTCCCCCACTCATGCTGTGTCTCTCAAAGATGAATAAATATTAAAAAAAAAAAAAAAAGACTTCAAATGTTATCCCTACAAAGAAGTCTCAAAGTTTTATCTATCATCTCGGTTCTGAGCCCCAGATCCATCAGTGCAACAATGGACTCTCAATGTCCACGAATTGCTTCATGTAAGTGGGTCTCTGCCTCTCTCTCCAACAGAACTTTGTGACCTTTGATCTCTGCTCAAAAATGGACAGTTTATCTAATACACCAAACAAGTTTTCCTCTCAACCTTCAGCTCTTTCCACATTTTTCTTCCCTCTGCCTGTACGTTCACCCACTTTCACTCCCCCATCCAAGAACTTCTATGTATCTTTTTGTTTAAATACCACTTAAAGTATTCCTGATTATACCACTTCTAGAGCCGGGTGTCTCAGCTTTGGCACCTGTTACATTGTGGTCACTGTGGTTCTCTGGTGTGGAGGGTTGTCCTCCCCACCGTGGCATCTAGATGCATCTGGATGGAATCTAGATCTAGTGTGCACCACTGCACTGGATGCAAGTGATGTGGTCCATCCAGGTGTGACCACCAGGTATGTCTTCAGTTTGTTGAACGTGCCCTGAGGGGCAAAATCACTCTCACATGAGAACCACTGCACTCAAGTAACTTACTCTTTTTTTTCAGTGCACTTCACCACAATTATAACTGGATTACTACTGTTTTCATTTCAAGCCCATATCCCCTAGTAGACCCTGAGAATCTCAAAAGGAGGGATGCTATCTCAATTCTGTATTGCTATTTCTTCAACACCTAGCATATATAAGCACACAATAATTTAATGGAACAAATGAATTAATAAGTAATGGATATGTGGAATAAGAAAGTACACTAAATGTTCTACAATGTTCCTGGCATTGGTTAAGTGAGCCCTTCCTCAACCAACTAGTGGGACACTAGACTACTGTCATCCTTTCCAATATTTGATTTTTTAAAAATGCCTCAAAGTAAAATATTATTCAAAAAGAAATACTATAATTTCAACATATATGCATGGTACTCTATCTACTCAATAAATTTTAATTAAGCATTTAACTATGTGCCAGGCCCTAGGCTAGACGGTGAGACTCAAAGTGTGAACAAAGTCTGTACTCCTGTGAAGTTTAGAGCCAACTCTGGAGAAAGTCACTAATCAAAAGAATCATGCATATGAGTTGTGACAATATTATAATACACTTTAGGAATCAAATGGGGGAGGGAAAACTTAGATTACGGAATACGAGATAAACTTTTTAGCTGAAGGATGATGGGTTAATCATCCCATTCCCTGACAGAAGGATGATCTGGAAGGAAGTCATTGTGGCTGGACTACAGTATAATAGGAGAGAGATGGCAAGAGAAGATGGAGACCAAATCATGAGGGCCTTCGAGTCTAATAAAAGTTTTGAGAATAAAAGTGGATAAATGTTTTAAATACGATGGCAATGTGGCAAGTTTAAAAAAAAATAGTTCTGGCTACAATGTGAAGAGTGGATAAGAAAGGAAAGTAAAACTAGAAGTCAGTGAAAGTACTAGAAGGTACAGAGCAATAAGAGCAGGAGATGGCAGTGCTTCTGGACAACAGAGGCAGAGAGAATTGCTAAAACGGAAGATGTACGCTGGACCTAAAGGTTGGAGGCCGATGTGCAGATGAGTCTAAGTTCCTGGCAGGAGGAAAGGATAACACAGGTGAAATATACTATGACAAGGAAAACTACGGAAGGAATGCTTATCATGTGTGTGACAGAAGGGAAGTTTAAAGAAGTCTAAATGCCCTCATTTCTGTATTTCCTGCCCTTGCACTGCAATGTTCTTTCAGTGCCCTGTACGAGGGAGGTGAAGAAAATCTTAGGGGACACCTCCAGCTGAAAGGAGGATGTAAGCTTAATGCAATGAGGGCCAAGAAATTCACCCAGTCTGACGCCGGGCTAGCACACTGGAACGTGGACAGTCTACATAAAATAAACTGCTACAAACAAGAGTACTTTTATCTGATCAACATAGTCAAATGTACCTTAGGTCCCCAGGGTCAAGATTTCATTCCGTATAGGGAATTAAAAGGTTTTGAGTCTAAAAACCTTATGAATTATGTTGAATGATCTTGCCTAAATTTCATACAGCACTCTCTCCTCTAGATTTTCCTTGTGTATGTATCTTCTGGGGAACTTACATTTGAGTGGCCCTGGAGTTACAGTAGATGAACCCACAAGGTTTTGACATCTGGGAGTTTGGAAACAAAAACCCAAACTTCATCCAGCATGTTTACTGAGCCTGTGACATTTTACAGTACTGTGCTAGATGTTAGTAATGGGGAAAAAACAGTTGACATAAAATTCACTCGCTTTAAGGAACTCTCAGTAAAATCAGATAAGTAGATACCCCGTTATAATTCAAAGTATTGAATACAATAACAGAGTTATGCATGAGGTTCTAGAGAAACACTGTGGGCCCAATACACACACTTGGGATGATGCTGCATGTTAAGAAAGGTTTCCTAGAAGAAAACCTAAATGAGCTGAATCTTGAAGGATTTGGAGAGCGAATTATCTTGGGAGATGAGAAGGAAGGTTCCAGGCTGAAAAACTAGCATATGCAAAGCCACTGTAGGGACAGATAAAAGGTTAATAAAACCCTTGCTATTAATGAGCCTGTACATTGGTAAGCAAATCAAAAGGTACAACATAAATGAGGTAGTGAGATTAGCTGGGACTCAGAGAAGGAAAGGTAAGAGTTGCTACACAGGTAACATGAGGGGGAGTCATAACGACTTTGGGACATGAGGAAGGCCTTAAAGAACGGGCAACAATCTGGCTTATACGAAACAAAGTATTCACAGGGAAATAGATTTAGAAGAACTACAAGGGAGTCAGATACAGGGTCCTTATAAAAAAGCAGAAAAGGTTTTGGCTTCATTTTGTCAAACCAGAAGAATTAAAAAAACATGTTTACTAGAATAACCAAAATGAGAAAATTAAAAGTTCTTACACTACCCAGAGATAAGCACTATTAATATTTTAAAATTTATATATTTTCAGACTTTCTGTACCCATATCTTATAAACAAAAAATTTGAATACACTGCTTCTACCATAATGTAACAGCCATGTTTGTATGTCGATACAATGTTTACTGGCTGTACTGTATGGCGGGCTCATACAACTCCCATTCCTGCACATGTAGGCAATTTCCACTTCGTTGTTAAAAAAAACGGGCAAAGAGTTTGGCTTTGTGTGTATGTAAATACATACAATGCTTTTGTTCTTCCTGTAACCCTACAAAAGCGTGATCTCTGCTGGCCTGTATAAATGGTAGGAACTCAATTAATGGAGACCACATTGTTTTCTTTATCTGTGTTCTGACACTTGATACACTCATTGGTCCCTCAGTTTAATATTATCATTCAGGCTTCAATTTGGGATATGGCTGGTGATTACCAGTTCTCTATGGAGGTATATAATATCCCTGTACCTAAAGTATCTCTCAAATCATTTATTTGTCCTATGGGTACTTCACCGAGATCTTTAAATGGTCATCCTCCACATAAGAGACTTTCCATTCATGTTTTATGTTCTTATTGTAGGGGCTTCTCTCACCTTCAGACATTATAGAAGGCCCAACATTCTAGGAGTACTCCGAGCCTGCTTCTTTGGTCCACCTTCACACTGAGAAATTGGGAAGGCTTGGGAGTAGTCTACTTATGTATGTGTATTTCCTGGTTATGCTCTTCAAATTCTTAACAGGAGAGTTAACTTGATAACCAACTGGCTTTCTGTTCAGCAAGTATCTGCTCTTAAATCATAGGGGCTCCTGGTGGCTCTCTGTTGGTCACACATTGGACTCTCGATTCTTGCTCAGTTCATGATTTCATGGTTTGTGGGACTGAGCCTCATGTTGGGCTCTACACTGACAACACAGAGCTTGCTTGGAATGCTCCTTCTACCTCTTCTCTGCCTCTCCCTGCTCACGTGCTAATATGTGCTCTCTCTCTCTCTCAAAATAAATAAACTTTAAAAATATTTAAAAAAAAAAGAGAAATATTTACTATCTTGACTTACTGGTGATTTATTACATTCACATTTAGAAGAATAAAGAGAATTGCTTCAAAGATATAAAGAACATTCATTTCTAGAAATGTATTTAAAATCAATGATTCCCCCAAAGCAGGCTATAAAGAGCCATGGTAGCTGGCTGCACAGAGTCACTAGACAAACTTTTAAGACTTCAAATTCCTGGGAACCCCCACAAACAGAATCATGGGAATATGGGGGGTAGAGGCTTAGAAGCCAGAATTAAACCTAAAATTTACCTAGGACAGTGCTACACCTGTACCACACATTTTTAGCCTGCTTCTCTAATGTATAACTTTTTTTGGCTATACTTTTACCATGTCAGTATTTCCAGTCAATAGTAGCACATCTAGGAAACTCATTATTGAAATCTCCATAGGAAATGAATATCAATTCAGAAAACACTCAAGGGTCATCTACCATATGTCATGTATTATGCTACATTCTGGAGATATAAATGAGAACATCACTCGGTCCCTCCTTTAAGGGAACTTGAGAATATTGAGGATATTGTTCATTCTGCCAGGCCTTACTCTCAGGAACCGGCTGTACTTTCCTGGAGTATCGGCTTGTTTCTAACTTGTAGACCGTCATCTGTAGAGAAGTTCCAGAGAGACTTCTGCATGCTACCTCTAGGTAAACTTATGAAATCTTACGGAGTGCAAGTCATACCAATATTAACCATTTTTACCTTAATTTTTCTACATTAAAAAAAATTCTGAGTATGCTCTACAGGTTGTTAAGGATGTCCTTACTAAGTGAGTGAATAAGATAGGAGAAACACAAGTAAAAGTGCAAAGCTCTTTTCTCCTTTCAAATAATTTCTGTTTTATAAATATAGCCTGAAGCAAGACTGTTTAACTAGAGTATGCCTAAGAATTATCTGAAGGTCTTTTTAAAAATATATTTTCTGGGCCCTTCCTTCAGAGACGCTGATCCCAGTTAAGTCTTAGGCGATCTTACATAGGTGCAGTATGCTGTTTACACTCACAAAAATATTCCCCAGGTAATTCTGACGTATATACTTATAGTAATGAACTACTAAATAGATCTCTACATAAGTGTTCAGGTAAGGTTTTCTTTGCCGTAAGCAGGTTTAAGAAGGTAGCATGAAAAGAACCAAATAATTTTTGGTCCCATCATTTATTACTAGTTCCATCAGTAAACCAAGGAATGGTACTAGAGAAGTGAGGTCTATGGATTTCTTGGTCACATGTTAGCAGAAGAGGACAAACACTCATGTCATTAATACTATTTAAATTAATATTCTTCTTTGGAATATTACTCAGAAGAAACAAGATTTTAATAGTTTTTACAGTACAGTTTTATTGAGAAGATTTGCAAGGAAGAAAGCAAAATCACTATGATGAATTTTATGAACAAGACTTCCTTGTATTACCTTCCACTAGTCACTCACAATTCTAGTACACACCTGAGAGATTTAAATACAGGTTCTCTGATATGCTGAAAATATACCAAATTGAGCAAATTACTTCAGAGACTGTGAAAGGAAGTAAGAAGATGACATGGGCATTAAAGTAAAATTTTTCTACTAATGATAGGAGAGATAAGTGGTTCCAATAAACATTAATGAGTCCCCTTATTCAACTGTGATGTATTAAATTCCCCTGCAAAAAAGGATGGACTTCTTAATAGGAAATGTGAAATAATAGTAATAGAAACCAATCTTTTAAACAATAATCTCACTCCCCAAATTTACAGACTCAGCACATTCTATTCCTAACTCAAAACGTGTATTTCTAGCAATTCTACAGAGGACTCAATGTTTCCAACTGAAGCAATAGTGACACTGCTTTCTAAAAATCCAGTCTGGAAGATAATTACCGTAATAGTTATATGTGAACTGACCACTTGTGTCTCTTTATATTTTAGTTATTCTGATTCTTCTCAGAAATACATCTGCATTCTCAAGGTTTTTTTTAATACTAAAAAGAGAGACATGAAAATATATAGCCAATACCTACTAGTATTTTTTGAAATTAAAAAACAGCATTTAAAGTATACGGTAGGAAATATTAATCAGGATAAAGGGTATGGGGCATATAGATGTGGCCTTTTGTACAGAGAGAATGTAAATGATAGAGCAAAGTTGGTTAGTCTTGTCAGACAGAAGTATTAATGGGGAATATGTGTTAGTTTAAGCAGAAATGAAATGTGTTAAGTGTATAAATTTATTCTTGTGGGAGAAGAGACTGTATAGCATTTAATATTTTGGTGCCACAAAATACAGGTGAGCCAAGAACAGAGTTGGAGATTAACCAATCAATGTAGGATTCATCTGAGTGCTTAGGTACCACCATCTCTTATGCCAGTTAGTCAGCCACATTCTCCCACTAATAAGAACAGCCACATGGAAAAGGTGTCCATGAAAGCTAATGGAAGTAGAACAAAGTAGCTCCAGTGGCATAAGTTCCAGGGGGAAGTCTGGGAAGGATATGTACAGAAGATAAGAGGGGTAAGGGATGCAATCACAAAGGGTTGGAACTGGCTCAAAAATGAAAGGAACTATGACATATACACTATGATCTGAGCACAGAAACCTCTTGATATCTACTGAATTTTTTCATCACCTACTGAAGTAGTCAAAGTCACTACAATGAAACTGATTTGCTGTGAAACCACACACATTCATGTGGCCTACATGGTGGCTTACTGCAGGGAAAGAAGCACAGTCCTGCATCATGGCAGAGCTGACCGCACTGCAATGGTGGTATTGGTATAACACCATTATCTTGGTTTCTTAAAAATTCTGAATCAATGCCTATTAACATCAAGATCAAGGACTCAACTACTCAATATATATGAAAACAAGTTCACAAGTCTCGACAGATCGGTGTGTGTCTACATCATTCACAATACCATACTGCGGTACTGTATGTCTTCCATTGAGAGAGTAATTTCTTCTAAAGTTCAAATGATAACGCTAAAATTTGGTGAGGTAATCTGTATGGTAATCTATCAGTAAAAGATGAAATTAAACACCTAAAATGCAATCTTAAAAAATAAAAACAAAACATGCAGATGTGGCATAAAAAGATTATTTGAAAAGATCCCTGGAAACTTATAAAAAAAGGAGACAAAGGAGTTTGACTAAAATATCTGCATTTATCTCTTCTCCTTTCTCCAATACTACAGAGAAATAGCACATTTTCACAGTAGAAAATATGTTGCCCTAAAATATGTTAACAACTCTGTGATGATGAAAGTAATCTTTAAAAAAAATAAGTCAGAAGATGGGGCGCCTGGGTGGCTCAGTTGGTTAAGTGTCCGACTTTGACTCAGGTCATGATCTCACAGTTTATGAGTTTCAGCTCCGCATCGGGCTCTGTGCTAATAGCTTGGAGCCGGGAGCCTGCTTCAGATTCTGTGTCTCCCTCTCTCTCTCCCCCTCCCCAGTTTGCTCTCTGTCTTTCTCTCAAAAAATAAATTAAAAAATTAAAAAAAAAAAAATTTTTTTAAATCAGAAGACTTTATTTTCAATTTCGCTAGAATCATATGTTTATTTTTACATTGGGTTTACTCTGGATATTTTACTGATTTCATCAGCTAATAACTTTAGAAAATTTTAAAATATTTATACTTTTATACCTTGACCTCTGTTTTATGGGACTATACATTTAACTTAAAATAATTATATACTTAGTTTCAGCTAATTTTTTTTTTAATTTTAAAAATTCTGAAAACGGGTGCCCATGTCAGGTTCTACGCTGACAGAGTGGAGCCTGCTTTGGATTCTCTCTATCCCTCTCTCTCTGTCCCTCCCCCATCTCTCTCACAAAGTAAATAAACCATAAAAATAAAGATTCTGAAAAAATCACATAATTCCTCTATAATAATAATGTAATTACACAAAATATATACGGATATACCAATAGTGTTATTTTGTTCAAAGGGGAAATTTCTAGAGTTCATTCTCCTGATAGCTCTAGTGAAAAGGTGTGTTTTACTGCTTGTTTCATGGCTTTTCTATGCTTCTGGCCAAGGGTCAAGCCCAATCAAATTAGGCAGTATAAGTAAATAAAGAGCTAGCAAAATCATCTCATTTAACTTGAAACAGATATATATGCGTATGTATACAGTGCTGCCTGGCAAAGGGGTTAAGCTAAGCCGTTATCTGTGGTTATCTCTGAGTGATGAAATTTCAGATGATTTTTACTGGCTTCTTCATATTTTAAGATAATTAAAGTTTTCTTTTTAAATGAGCATATCTTATTATTATAATATAATATCAATAATAAATATATTGATAATAAAATCAATTTAATAAAACTATACCAACCTGTTGTTACAGAAGACTCAGACTCCCTCAACTTCTGAGATGCTAAAAGTTTTTCCTGCAAAGCTTTCTGGGCAAGTTGTGCATCCCATTCTTCCAATTCTTTTTCAAATCGCTGGTTGTCTTCCTCAACAAAGTCTCTTAGATCCGGTGGTAATGTTTCTATTCCAACAAGAGCCTGCCCCGTTTCTTTATTTAACTCCTCTGCAAATCATATTTCAAAAACTAATATAAAATTAAGAATTAAAGGAAAAATACAAAGCCCAAAATAGGATGCATTTCAAATGGGATTTAAAGTATGAATTATTACCATTTAGAAAATCAATATTAAAAACTAAGAAAACTCAAACAAATGCTTGGAAAAACAATGATGCAAATATTTGATAATCCATTATGAGAAATGTTTTTAGCTTTTTCTTTTTAATCTAACGAATAAAACAATGGAACAAAATATAAAGCCATAATCATCTCCTACTCATTGACACAGGACTGCTTTTTCCATTGTAAGAAAACACTAGATGTTTATTTATGAAATAAAAATTATCACAAAATGAAAATAACTCATAACCTTACATAGCTCAAAATAGAACTAAAATACTTTTTCACCTAAAGTAGTTATGTACAGCAATATACTTACATGCAATTTGAAAACTAATGAATATAGTAAGGTATTTTAAAGCATTATGTAGTAGTATTTAAATGCGTTACTAAGCCACAAAATACATTTCCATTTTCAGTCACAGATGGACAGACTAGCTAGTTTTGGAAAGTTGATTATATGAGTTTCAAAAAACCTTTGAGTTTTTCCTATATGCCAAGCCTATTTTAGAATACAAGAAATAAAACTATTAAGACATACATAGTATGGCATGGCCCCTGGCTCTGAGCAGATCAGAGGGAAGTGGAAAAGGCATGTCAACATACAGTTCTAAAACACGCTAAGCGCCTGACAGAAGTATGCTATGAAAACACAAGGAGGGATATTTTTTGGTAATGGTCAAAAAAATAACTTGGCAGAGCAAGTGATACCTGAATTGAAACTTGACAGATGAGCAGAAATTACACAAAATAAGAAAAAAATAAGAACATCACTGCCAAAAAATTAAAAATTATATATATATAAAAATGTGGGAAATCATTTGGTGTGAAGAGAATACAAGTAGTTCGAATATCAGTAAAGAATATGAAGTCTGAAATGGACAATGGTTATAATGAAGCTTGAGAGACCATCAGAGGCCAGAAAATAGACACCTTATACATTAGGTTAAGGAGCTTAAATAGAAGTCAATGTCAATGTAGGATATGATCCTTAAAGGGATTTTAGCAAGGAGAAACAGGTCAGATGTACATTTTTTGATAGTTACTAAATAGTTAACTTTGCAGACAAAATATATTCCAATTGTCAGCCTTGATCACATTACTCTTCAATTCCAGTTTCTCACTTACAAGAGGCCAACTGCATTCGCTAATCATATCCAATCACCTTCCCAGTCAATTACACTTAATCAATCACACCAGAGACTGGAGTCACATGCAAGCGCTACTTATTTGAAAATACAGACCACCCTATATATTTCATGCTCTTACCTTTTATTAAGAATTGTGCCTTATCATTTATGTACATTAAACAGTATGCACTGGCATTTCTATAACCACCAAAAGAGTCCCTCACTAGCTCTTCCCATGATGATTTTGTCACAGCGATATCATTGTACTTCATCCACCTGCTTTCACGATGATCAAAAATGTATGCCCAGTAGTGCCCGGCATTAGCTTGGCCTTCATGAACTAAAACAGCATGTAAGCGATAAGGAACCTACATGTGAAAATAGAAGAGTTTAACCACAGTTAAGAGTCTATTAATACCACATTCCTGGAAACCCATACATTATTTGATTGGAGAATACCACAGAAGAATATTTTATTAACAAAACTATGATAAAAAGTTTGTAAAAAATTACACTATGAAATAAGAAACGGAAAATTAAGTAAGCTAAAGTGTGTGTATAAATAGGATGATTTTCAAAACTTTGAAACGTATTTTCTTCAAATAAAGAATTTATGATGAATATTTTTATATGGTGCTATTTGGCTAAATCTTCACAATATTAAATTGATGAATTAGCAACATGGCCTACATAATGTATATAAAAAGTTAAAATGTAACTGAGCCCTAGATACTTCCCCCTACAATCTTAACATCCTTAAATGAAATAAAAACAAAAAACAAATTAAAAAAAAACCATCCTTAATGGATCATATAATTTCTTCCTTGTACTTGTTTTAAATACTAAGACCTTCTTAAAAGTTTTGCTAAGTTTTATTGTAAAATAATCAAGAGAATAAAAAACAAATATAGTATGAGAATACAATTCAGTGTGAAAAATATTAATATGGAGTCTTTAAGCTCAGCAATTTTATAACAAAACATATAAGGTGAATTAGGTTAAGAACTTGGTTAATAATATAAATAAAATATGTAAATAATTTTGATAGCATTTACCAACACAAAACTTAACTTACTTGGATCATAGATTTGTCAGAGTACATGAGTTCAATTGTTCGATGGATTCTTGACATACTTTCCTGCAAATCTAAGGATAGAAGACATAATTTAATGATTAACATCAAGTAAGTCTCTACCAGACATAAGAAAGGGACAAATGGTTTTCCTACCAATATGTTAGAGAAACAAAGAAAAATTCTTAAAACTTTTCTTATAAATATCACTATTGGGAGTCTGTATAAGATGAAATATAGTTCTCCTTAATAAAAGATACAGCACAAATGCAGAATTAAAAACCAAAACAAGTGTGGTTCACTTAGAAAATGTGCCAAGTCTATAAAAGTAAACTTTGTTCAAATACATCAAGGTAAGTTCCAATAAAAACTGAATCTAGGGATCCCTGGGTAGCTCAGCTGGTTAAACATCTGACTCAACTTCGGCTCAGGTCATGACTTTCCAGTCATGAGATAGAGCCCTGAGTCAGGCTCCGCACTGAGCATGCAGACTGTTTAAGATTCTCTCTCTTTCTCTGCCTTTTCCCTCTGTTCACTCTCTCTAAAAAAAATAAAAATTAAAAATAAGTAAAATAAATAAAATAAATAAAAATCAAAAGCCCCTTACACATTTATAGAAAATAGGAAAAATTTGGCTTGAAATAAAATAACATTACCACGTACCTTCTATATACATACAGGTAACTGAACAAAAACTTACAATCACCAATGGAAATAATGTTGAGACTCCCAATACCTTACTACCTCTACTTCCAGTAGAAATCCATTCTACAAAATTATTCACAGCTATATTGCCCATAACAATTAAAAAACTAGAGACAACCTAAATATTCATTAATGAGGAAATGATAAAATTACCGTATACCCTATACTATGAAGCTGTTGAAAAGAATCAAGAAGAAACCGTGAAAGACTACATAAAAATATTCATAAGTTCAGAGTGGGGAAAGACCTTTTTTTTTAGGACTGACAGAAAGTCTAGTAACCATAAAGGAAAAGATAAGACTCTCTCCCCAAACTTAAGAAAATCCACATTACAGCGGTGCCTGCATGCCTCAGTCAGTTAAACGACCAACTCCTGATTTCAGCTCAGGTCATGATCTCATGCATGGTTCATGGGATCAAGCCCCACACAGGGCTCTGCACTAATAGCATGGAGCCTAATTAGGATTCTCTCTTCCTCTCCCACTGCCCCTCCCAACTCCACTGCTCATGCATGCACACATGTGTGCTCTGCCTCTCAAAATAAACTTGAAATTTTTTTTAAAAAAAGGAAAATCTACATTATAAAAACAAAATAAAATCAACATAAAACAGTCATATAACAAAGATAAACTGAGAAAATAATACCCACAGCACACAATACAGGCAACAAATTAATACCCATACCATTAAAGTTTCTATTAAGCAGTAAAAGGAAGATAAATGGTCTAATATAAAAAAATGAGTAAATGTCATATGTGAGAAATTTATAAAAAGTTAGAATTTCATTCAAAATTAAGGAAATGCAAATTAAGACACTAAAATACCATTCTCTCAACTTTTAGGCTACCGCAATTTAAAAAGCTAGGAGGATGTGAGGAGGACCTGAGAAGACAGGCTCTTTCTTACAGTTAGTGGGAATAAAAACTGGTTCAATGTTTAGGAGAAAAATTTTTAAACAGTTACAATTTAAAATATACACTCTTGGGATTATTTTTTCCATGTTTATTTATTTTTGAGAGAAAGAGAGACAGAGTGTGAGCAGGGCGGAAGGCAGAAAGAGAGGGAGACAGAATCTAAAGCAGGCTCCAGGCTCCAAGCTGTCAGCACAGAGCCCAACGTAGGGCTTGAACCCACTAATCATGAGATCATGACCTGCGCCGAAGTTGGAGGCTTAACCGACTGAGCCACCCAGGTATGCCCAGAAATGACACTTTTAAGAATATATCCTACTCACAAAAGTGTGTCAGTATGTATGTAGAGGGCCAGCACCATTTGCAGTGAGTATCCAGATAGAAATTAAATAAATTATATTCTACTCAGATATTGGAATATTACACAAAGTTTAAAAAATAATGCGAAGACTAACAACAGGGATAAAAGAGAGTAAATAAGTATTTCAAGGAAAATCTTACCCAGTCCATAGTATTATTAAAGTCCAAAGTATTAAGTACTAAAGTCCAAAATCTTATCATATGAATGTCTCCCAAGTTCCTTAAACTTAAAATGGCCAAAGTGGACTCATCATATTCCTATTTCCCCCTCCAAGGTAGGGACCCGCTCTCCCACCAGTTTGCTCTTTTCAAAAGTATATTCCATCTATCTACTCATACCAGTATTAGAAACTAAGAGAATCATCCCTAATTACTCCCTCCCTCTCACCTCTTGTCAATGACCTACCTGTGTCAGTTTTCTCCAAAAAGTAGATTCTATCTGTTCATTTCTTTCCTTCCTCAATGACTACCTTGATGTCAAAAGCGTCCTAGCTTCCACCCCTTTGAGAGAAATCTTATAAAAACAAACACAATCTGCCAAGTCCAGCAGAAAATTATCCAATACCTAGTACAGTGCTCAGTAAATGTTTACTAATGAATTCAAATGTAAAAAATGTCCTTATATATGACAAATATAAAGGAAGATGTTTACAGCCACTAATGCTAATTGTTAGTCAACAATCATACCCTATTTATATTATGTTATATGACATTAGGACTACTCTTTATTTACATATTGTCATGAAGAGGCAAGTTGGGCATCTAAAATACAACAATCCAGATTGTTGAACATAATTCCAATCTTTTGGTATAAAATGTAGCTCTTAGAATTTTCTTTTTTCATAGAAAAACAAAATTAGAATAAAACAGTAATATTGCATATTATATTTTGACATGTAAGGAAAAAGTATAATAAAATCTGTCATAAAATATTAACATGATTTCATTAAAATAAAGGAAAAAGGATATTGTAACAACAGTAAAATAGCAAGACATAATTTCACAATAAAGGAGAGTTCCCACCAGGAAAGGCCAGATGGCAACTTCACACCAACACATACCCACACGCACACGTGCTCACTCCTACTCCCAACAGAGCACTGTCCTTATTTTCTAATTTTGCTACATGCCAGTTAAAACACGTAACAGACAGGCACTGAGCTATTAGATCCTATCTGGAAATCTCTGTTAGAACATATTGAAAATTAAAACTCACATTTCTAATTCTTAAACCTAAAAAAATGTTTCTATCAATTTTACTCATTATGCAAACATTAGGGGAAGGACCTAATTGACAAATAGAAGATTTAATGCTGTATGATTTTTCACTAGTGACGTAGCTGTGAATACCAGTTTGATATAAATTTAGAGCCCTAAACTAGAAAATCAGACCATCTGCTATGTCATTAATCAACTAAGTAGCCCAGGGAAAATCTTTGACCTCCCTGAACCTGATATTAAGATCAGAAAAACAGGTAGCCAGACTAGTATCTTACCAAAAAAAAAAAAAAAAAACTTAACTAAAAGAAAACCTTTATAATATTTACATATGAAACCCAGAAGTGATTTCCCTTCTCAATATTAACACTACACATCTCCAACTGAAATGACGGTGAGAAGCTTCCTACCTCTGGTGTCATTTTCTATTTCCGTCCTCCAGCGATGTAAACAGCTTTCGAGCACAGAAAGTTCTTCCTCTGTGATGTGCCTTGGTGCCGGATGCATGGGCAGATCTGGAGGTATCCGAGACTGCGTGAAGGGTTTATGTACCACCGACCTCGATGAAACGGCAGCGAGCGGTGCGGGCGATGCGCTTGGCAGTTCTGTAGAAGGAGCCCCCTGTTGTTCTGCTGTGCTGGATTTTTAAAGCATAAAATATTTATTATTAAACTTTCTAATCTGAAGCTCTGAAGAAAAACCGTGCCAAACACACAGCATTAAATTGGCTTATATTTTCAAACAGAAAACTCCTTAAAAAAAAAAAAAAAAGTATGTGGATTAATTTAATATCCAATGAGATTCCCAATATGATGAATATATTATTATAATGATGAAACAGTGGCTTTATAGAAGAAATGGTTTAATCATTTCAACAAATTTTATATGTACTGGAATTATATAATATTTATCTGCTTACAACTCAATGGTATTTTCATGGATAAAAGGTGGAAATATATACCAAAACAACCTAAAGTACAATTCCAAACAGAAATAGATAGGATTAAAACTTCAATTCACAACGATAAAATCTACTGAAACAATAAAATAAGAAAGCGCCCAGAAGATATGCAATCTTCTAAGGGAATCTAATATTTTTAGAGTCCACTAAAATAAATCTCAAAGTGCATTTGATAAAACCTTTTTAAAGGCATCAATTATCACTGTGTAATATAGGTAACAGAGCTGGCCCTTGTATAAAGAAAACTCTTTACCTTGGTAACGTCTGTGGTATGGAACCACTGGGTGGGGAACTAGCATCAATATCATCAACAGGAGATGTACAAACAGGTTTGCTTGAAGCAAATTCCAACGCATACTGTAGAACATCTACCAAGGGGAATCGTTTGGGGCCCGAACCGTAGCTTAAATATCTGTCAACCATAAAATGCCACAAATGCTTTTAGCTGTATATAAAGCACATTTGATTGTTTTCAATAACTGTTATAAAACATGATAAAAATAAATCTTTCAACAATGAAATTAATTCTGCTCTCAAATGAACATGTTAAAACTGAAATAACTTAAATGTTCTCCAAATTAAGGAAAACAAAGCTAATTACAACTGAATGTGTCCATATACTGTTATAAATTTTAAATGCTGCTCTAAGTTGTAACCCAATAGGAAAATGAAAACAGACAGTTCCATATCCTGAGACCGTTTTTATTTTTAGATCTGTCATGTGGCCTCATGACTAAGATTGTGACTAATATTATCATTCTACCTTTTACCTCTGATTAGTTCTTAATATGATTACTGATACCTTTTAAAAATAAAAATTATTGAAATATGATACACTATTTTTGTTTAAAAATTTGGGGCAATTAATTAGAAAATTAATACTAAAACAGGAGATACAGATTAATCCGAGATTGCAGGCTGGGATGTCTCAGGCCATATTTCAGCCCGTAGACTTTGTCTCAATTACAGAGCATTTCTTCCTGTCTAGATTCTGGCATCTTCTGGGAAGCTCTCAAAAACACTGAGGGGCATTCACATGTGGTATTACAGGTGACACCTCTGTCTGGTGCAGACAGTAGGCGCTCCCTCGCCACAGGGATGTGCCCTCTAGGCTTCTCTCGCTGACCAGCTTACACATACTTGCTTCCCTTCTTCATAAAGCCTCCATGAGGCCCGAGAAGGCATCTGAGTTTGTATCTCCTGTATTAAGGAGAAAAACCCAGTCACCATTCATTTTAATGGAAACTAAAGAGTGATATTTAGTCTCCTACAAGAAGGAAATTTTAGATTACTTTAACTTTGTATTTTTTTTTAAAGTAATTTTTTCACCCAATGTAGGGCTCAAACTCACGATCCAGAGATCAAGAGTTACATGCTCTACCGACTGAGCCAGCCAAGTGTCCCTTTGTTTTGGATTTCTTAAAGATTAGTTTAACTCTGCATCTATTTCTAGTACCATGAGTATTAACAGTTGACAGTGAAAATATTTAAATTTAAACAGTAAAATAATCATTAATGTCAACCATAAATTAGTTTCTAACAAAACTCAAAACTAAACTACTCAAGCAAAATATCAATCTAGAGTGATTATTACTAGAATTATAAATCACCCAAAGCAAATTTAAAATAAAAGATTCTAGAGAGTCACTAAAAATATGACTTCCTATAGTTAGCTCATAACTTCTTCAAGCTATAATACCTTTCTAGTCTTTGTTGTAATACTGTGAGGTAATCTTTTAGTCTCTTGATTTCTTCCCTCTTAATTCTTGTTATTTCTCTGTTTCTGTGCATATACCTATCAGGAAAAAGAAAAATTATCATTACTTTTTCTAAATATTATAGAAATAGACACAGTATTAAGTCTAGCCAACATCACAGAAGATCCATTCATTAAAATTTTTACAATAAAGTATCAGACAACACAAAATAGTATTTTTTGAAAATTGTGACAACTGTAATACAAATATAAATATTTTAGTTTCCTATAATATTATTCCCAGGAACGATAATTTTCTAAATAGAAAGAGAATTCCACATTCCTTGACAAATAGTATTAAACATATTATGCAAAAAAGGAACAATTAATTCTAAAGAAATTAAGCAAAAATTTTCTCTAAACACAATAATAATTCTTTACTTGGTTACTTAACAGTTGTCATGCTGTATACCAAACCATACCTGTCCAGATATAAAACCTGAGGAAATTCTAATTTGTTGTGAATTTTTTCTGGTCTTCCCAATGCCTGATTAAATTCAAATCTTGATAATTCAAATGTTAACACAGGTGGTAGTTTGGTAAACCAATGCTGAAACAAAATAACAAAAAAACTTATTATAACCTTTTGTTCTCTCCACTGCAATGTTAGGCACAGGGTGTTAGCATTGGCATTCTTATATGTATCTGCACTGCTGGCATCACAAATTCGACTGGGTATGCAAATGGTTAAAATTCAGCTTCTTCCCAAAAGCTTTCCACACCTCTTGAAAAATCTAAGGATGGGAATAATACACAACCAGGGAAGAAAAAAATCTTCTAAAAACTCTCCTTCTTCCATGATAGTTTTTTACATTAAAATTTCTAACCAAGTGGTGCCTGGGTAGCTCAACAGGTTAAGTGTCTAAATCTTGATTTGAGTCCGGTCATGATCTCACAGTTTGTGAGATGGAGCCTCAAGTCAGGCTCTATGCTGACTGTGGAAAGCATGCTTAGGATTGTCTCTCTCCCTCACTCTCCCTTACTCCCTTTCTCTTTCTCACAAAATAAATAAATAAATATCTTAAAAACTTTTCTAACCTAAGAGCCAGACGCTAGTTAAAATTATGATTTAATAGCTCAAGTCTCTGGCTTTTTCAATACTATCTCACTATTACTACCAGAAACGGTCATATACTTACTACAATCAACCACCATTCAAAAACCTTGACAAAACAACTTGTAAGATACACTATATACACACACACAAATATATTCTTATAGCATAAATGATCATAGTTTTCACACTAAAAACTAGAAACTGACAGTTCCCTGTTTTAAATTTAATTTTCCTACTGGAATTCTGACTAATTTAAGAAAAAGATTACTAACAAATATGAAGTTTATACTAATGGTAACTATATTTAAAATCTTTTAAAATGACTAGTTTTTAAAAATTAAATGCCTCATTGCAATAGGCATGAAATGTGACAAAACCTCAGAAAATTATTTTCATAAAAAAAGATTCATGTTTTACATAAAGATATTTTTTTAAATAGTTTATTGTCAAATTGGTTTCCATACAACACCCAGTGCCTCTTCCCCATCATAAAGATATTTTTTAATATTTGTTGATCTTGTGAGAGAGAGAGAATATGCATACGAGGGGGACAGGAGAAGGGAGAGAGAGAGAGAGAGAAGGAGAGAGAGGGAGAATCTGAAGCAGGCCCTGCGCTGACAGCTCTGGCTTCTTCAATATTACCTTATTGGTGGATCCCATGACCATGAGATCATGACCAGAGCCAAAATCAAGAGTTGGATGCTTAAATGACGGAGCCACTCAGGCGCCCCTACATAAACATATTTTTTATTAAGTTTATCTGAGAGAGAGGGAGACAGAGAGAGTGCGCGTGTGCACGCAAGAGTGAGAGCAAGCACAAAGGCGCAGAGAGAGGAAGAGAGAAAATCCCAAGCAGGCTCTGCACTGTCAGCACAAAGCCCAACTCGGGACTCAGTCTCACAAACCATGAGATCATGACCTGAGCCGAAACCAAGAGTTGGTCATTTAACCAGTGGAACCACCCAGTTGCCCCAACTATATAAACATATTTTTAAAGAGAAAGGAACAAAAATTCATGAATCACCAAATACCAAAGTACAAAATAATGTAATATTTTTAAATGCTTATTATAAGCTGCACAATGTACAATAAAAGTAATTGTCACACATTGTGTGTGATATTTCAAGAACCACAAATGCCACCACACATGTCAATCAGCTAAGGGTACACTAATTTAAATTCAAACATCCCAAAAAGCAGGATTAATGCACATTTGGCAAACTGAATTTGACTAAGATCTTGAAAGTTTCTACTTTTCTCTAAATAAAGCTAATAAATGTAAATGGTTATTCAAAACTATTTATCCCTCCCCAAATGCTAATTATGATTATGTGAATTGCAATTTCTTAAGTTAGATTTGGTTTATCTTTAACCAAAAGTTGAAGTTTAAGAAATGTATTTTATATGGCTATTAAAACTGAAGTTGAGTAGAAAGTTATGAAAGGGCTAACACCAGAAGCATCTCTTAAATTTTAAAATCTCCTGAGCAAAGTCTGCTTATTTATTTGTTCCAAATGACAATGGCAAAAAATTTAGTTAGTTATAATGCACACCTAAAATTACTATTTATATTAAAACATACTACATATATATCAAAGAAAACTTTTGATGCCTTAAAATAATATTCTCTACTCCATTTTATGATACTAAAATAAGTAGGTTTCATATTTTATTACAGTATTTTAAATGTGAACCATTAAAGTTCAATAGTTACATACTTTAACTCATGGAAACCTACCATGGCCAATAGAAATAAAATCACCCAAATTGAGCATATGCTTCTCTATAGACCATGACAAGTTCAAAAAATAACTTCCATACCTTAAGAAAGAATGTTCATACTTGTTACGTATTATGTCTCTGTTGTGAACGTATTTACTCTAATAGCAGTGACAGTTTTTTCCATATTACAAGAGTGGAAGGATTTCACTTTCTTATTCTAAGCTGATGGAGCAAGGAGAGACAGCTGGACAATCCTTTAGTTCATCTTAGAAAATATTACAGGTTTGTCTAGCATAAGTACAGCAGGAGAGAACTAGAACTGTACATATACGACAATCAGATGTTTTTCTTTCAAAATATTACTTTTGCATTCAATAAAAAACTATTTTACTTCTCTCATTGGCATGACATGCTTGTGAGATTCAAGTCATTAAAGGTAAAAATAAGGCTTATATTCTTACCTCTAAACACATTTTGTTATTACTTATTATCATATTGTATAACAAACATATAGAAGTAACAGATTAGGGCAGTGAATAAAAAAAGAAACATACATAATCAACATGGGCAATGAAAATGCTCCTGATCTTAATCTGACTATAAATCTAACAGAAATATCTTCTGGAGAGAATGAAATAATTTTTATGAGTTCTAATAGCTGGTTTTTCTATTAACATGTTTTAAATCCCTTGCTTTTGTGATATTACATGAACACAGGGAGCAGCAGACAGAAAAAGCAGACATACCATTTCAGATTCCCACAGAATGCTAAACAAACCCAGGATATATAAATTAAGTATGAAAAGGGAAAACTTCCTATTTCAACTAAAAATAAGCTTTAGTCTTTAGACTGGCTTCACCCATTTTCCCTTTCACTTCTTTAAAAATGTATTATTTATTTACATCCAAGTTGGTTAGCATACAGTGCAATAATGATTTCAGGAGTAGATTTCAGGGACTCATCCCCCATGAATAACGCCCAGTGCTCATACCAACAAATGCCCTCCTTAATGCCCCTCACCCACTTAGCCCATCCCCCTCCCACCACCCCTCCAGCAACCCTGTGTGTGTTCTCTGTATTTAAGAGTCTCTTATGTTTTGCCCCCCCATTTTTATATTATTTTTGCTTCTTTTCCCTTATGTTCATCTGTTTTGTATCTTAAATTCCACATATGAGTGAAGCCATATGATATTTGTCTTTCTCTGACTGACTTATTTCACTTAGCATAATACCCTGCAGTCCCATCCACGTTGTTGCAAATGCCAAGATTTTACAGACTGTGAAGTCAACCTTCACTTTTAAAGACAAATTCCTCATACAATATCTACATATGTTTAATATGGTACATGTAGGTACTGTTTCTCTAATTTAGTTTTTTAAGTTCCATAAAATTTATTTTAGCACTTGAACTATAACATAGTACAGCTTTGTGAAGGGAAATTTGGCAGCACTTATATTTTTACATGAATACGCCCGGTGACCCACAGATCCCACTTCTGACTATCCTTCATTCCTAAATTCTCAAGGGTATTTACAGAAAGACATTCTTTAAAATTCTTCTTTGTCCAAATCTGTTAATTATAGAAATACAGGCTATTTGACACTATGCAGGTTTTAAAAAGGATGGTGTAAAACCATATACCTGGACATGGAATGACGCTCATGATATGCCAGTGAGTGAAAAACGCAAGGACAGTATGAGCAAATACTTAAGTGTGAGTAGCAATAATCAAAAGAAAGTGTACAACACACTATTTGTAGTGAATACCCAAACTAGAAGTGAGGTATTTACTATTTGAAATGTTCTTGCTCCAATAGGCAAGAAATCTAGGGTTTCCTCGGCAGTTTGATTCATCCATAAATTGCATACAGTTTTATATTTAAAATTTACGATTTAGAAAATATTTTAAAGTAGTTATCTTACATACAATCATTTTTAATTTATTAGTTGTCTGTTGGTTCCAGAAATTTAAACTCTCAGAGCCCACACCGGATATTTCAACATGAGTGATTCAGGAGACTAGAGGTCTTCTATATTACTAGACCACAACTATTTCAGCAAAAGAGATGTTTTCTGTATCAGAGTAAAATCAATAATTTTTACTAAATAATAGTGTAGGAGATAAAATGTTTTATCACCAGGGACTATGTCAATTAAGAAACAAACCTAAAATATTACTCATTGGTGTTTATAGATACTTAACAAAATAGTATTCTCAAGGACATATTGAAATAAGGCTATAATTTAAGCACACTATTAAAAACTTTTAAAACAGTCTACTTTAGTCAGTGATAGTCTCTTAAATCAGGCCAAATTATTGAAACTACTGTGTCCTGCAAATCTACGCAACTGGTAATAGGAATCACAGGTTATTGAATTTGTTATTATTAAGGCTGCTTAACAAACTGCTGAATTCAGAGGAAACATACCACTGTACCCCTCAGGCTGGATGTAAAAACCTGGACAGAAAATATGTACCACAGTATAGGGCATTCAGGGTATGGAGCCAAAGATGGAGAACAAACTGGATTTTTAAAAATAAACAAGGAAATTCATATTCAATGTTAAGAAAAACATTTTTAAGAGCTGTGAAAATGTGAAAGATTACTTATCAATTAATTTTTAAATTATTTACCAAGAAACCAATGTGTATTTCACTAATAAGCTAGTCTGATAGCACAAGGAGAGTGCCGTCCCTCCCTTCCCTGCCCCAACCCGTCAGCCTTTTATTAAATAGAAAACAGATCACACTTCTGGGACAGAGTGGGGAGGGGAATCTGCTTTCTTGTTCCACGGTAGGATACTGGAAGGGTCCCAATCATTAGAGATTGATCAATAAAATAAATAAGGTTAATTTAAATATTCTCTTTTTTTGTTTGTTTTTATTTATTTTTGAGAGACAGAGAGAGACACCTCGAGCAGGGGAGAGACAGAGACAGAGGGAGACACAGAATCCAAAACAGGCTCCAGGCTCTGAGCTAGCTGTCAGCACAGAGCCCGAGGTGGGGCTTGAACCCACGAACCGTGAGATCATGACCTGAGCTGAAGCCAGACGCTTAACCGACTGAGCCACCCAGGCGCCCCTAACATAACTATCCTTAACTGGAGGTCTACATGGGAATCACAGGTGGAGCTCTTAGGCCCAGGGCTCCCTCCCCTGTGCTAGGTTCTGACTGACAGCTCTGAAGCAGGGCCTAGGCATCTGCTGAGACTCACTGAAGGAGATGACCTATGATGCAGACCGCAAAACTATCTCAAATATTTTTTCCCCCAGTCTCTCCCCACTCTTAAAAACAAAAAGCCAAAAAATAGTAAATATTCTTTCTTTTTTTGTTGGGTATATAAGGGAAGAGAAGGAAATGAGAATGAAGAACAAAAAATGGTTAATTTTATCTTTTTCTTTAAAAGGCAAATTCAGATAAAAGCAATTTATTTTCAAAGACACAAGAACTCAGCCCCTTTTAAGATAAACACGGTGATAGCATCACTTAATATTCACTATGCACCAATTCAGGGATAAAGACCTGTGAAACTTTTTTGGTAGCACTGAGGCATTTCATCCATTCAGTCATTACATAATTCTATTTCCAGTTACCATACTATCCACTAGGGATACAGCAGAGAAGGACACATTCGAAGATCTCTTCCCTCAGGCATGGAGCATAAAAAGAGACAACTAGCAGCAATTGCTTAATGCTAAGTGATTTGGGAGCACATGCTCCTGTTCTAGGAACACATATGGATGAATTTATGGATGGCGGAATGGATATACAGATGGATCTAGAGACATGAATGAAAGACAGAGATGGGTGGCAAGACAGATCGGTGGAAACACACAGGTTTATATTTTTTAAGTTATATCTTTCTTGAGAAAGCCACATTCTTCCATCTGCTCTTCATGCAATTACACAATACTTTTACCAAAAAAGGAATCCAGACAAATTTCAACACTATTTGATATTAGTAACATATGTCTATATAAAATTCCACCCTACTATCAGTGTTTCTCTTCTTCACTTCCAGGACTAGCACACTACAGTGACTGGTACCTTCCCTAAAAAGTCTAAACAGACTTAACAATGTCCTAAAAGAGGATTATAACAGAAAACTTTAAGCTAAATTGTTTAAGTGAGAATGTAACGTAAATTATAGACTTGTTTGTGCAGGTTTCCCAAATGTCTACATTACCATAATTAAATCCAAACACATACTCTGAGTATTCTCTCAATTATTAGGCAGCTGTATAATTAGTGCCTTAAATTATACTTTGCAGCAGTGTAAGAGAGACCTGGAAGAAAGGAATAATGAAGATGCTAAACTCACCTCTTGGCCTGATTTGCCTGAATTCTCTGAATGTAAGGACTCAATTTCTCCTTCAATCATAGCTGCTTCTAGGCACTCATGTAGATCTTTGAATCCATTGACCTGAAGTGGGTACTGACCAAACATTTCAGTATTTTCAAATTTTTTTCCTACAGGAGAAGGGAAAGTTAATTGTTACTCAATATGGCTTTTTAGCCACTGAAAGTAAATGTGTATGAATTATCTCCTGAATCTAAAAATCATAACTCTAATTATGTTCCACAGGGTAGTCACTGTAATTTTCTTGTTGGTTTACACATGCACATAGGCAAATTCATACTGAGCCATAGATACTAATTACAAACCTGTACGTATGGAAGTAATTACATGTATGTGTGTGTAAATATATATATTCTTTCCAAAAATACCTTGAGGACAACGATACTGAGGACAAGATACTGTGCTGAACACTGAGAATATGCATAGCAGTGAATGAAAGAGATATATATTGGTCCCTGAGCTAAAGAAACTCTTGGCCTCTTTTGGAAGAAAGACATTATATATATTAAATGTACACAGAATTATGAACCAAAAATTACTTATCATTATAAGTGCTATAAAAATGTGTGGTAAAACAGAATAAAGTAAGAGGGTATGAAAACGTGAGCTACCCTAGTTGTTAGGGTTGGAGAGTAGAACAGAGAAGACTTCCATAGGGAAATGACATTTACACTGAGACTTGAATGGTGAGTAGGAGTTAACCAGGCCAGAGTGTCAGGGTGCTGTGGAAAGTTCTTAGCTCAGGAACAATACATGCAATGATTTCAAGGATGCAAAGAACTTGGCACATTTGAAGACTTAAGGGGAGGACAATATTCCCTTAGGGGAGCAATGGGAAGAAAATAATGAAGAGTCAGGTAAGGGGACAAAATCTACAAAGCCTTATAAGCCCTTGTTAAAAATTTTTTTCTCAATATACTTGGAGTAAAATAAAAAGTCACTGAATAGTTAAATCTAGGGATAGTAGGATCAGATTTGTATCTTTGAAACATCTTTATGGCTTCTGTGTTAAACAGATGATAGACTGTTAGGAGACTTCAAGAATCCACCTAGAAAAAAAGGCAGCGTGGGATAGGGTGTTAATAGTAAAGATGCACAGAAGCATATGAAATTTTTATATACATACTCAGGGAGGAGTATATATGATTGGTGGCTCACTGGCAGGAAAGCGGACAGAGAGTAAGAAAGGTATCAAGAATGATACTTGGATTTCCAGCATCAACAACTCAATTGATCACTTATGTACTAAAAGGGGCTCCACTAAAGAAACAGCAGAGATTCTTTCTCCTTCTGTTGTAAGGCAGTAGTGGCAATCACTGTTTTAGAATGGACGACAGCATTTCAAGTTGAGAAGAGGGTTGGATAGGAGTCTGTAACTAAAATTAATCTTCTGGTCTGAAGCTATAAATGAGAGAATTCCTGGCTACTGGCAGCAGTATATCAAGAGAGTGAATGAGACTGCTGAGAGAACTGGCACACAGGAAAAGGCAGGGGCGCCTGAGCTGAGTCCCAAGGATCTGCTACCTTCAGATCAAAGAGGCTATAATTACAACTTCTAAGAACGACTCAAAGAAGCGGGGGGGGGGGGGAGGGAAGCCAAGGGAATATGGTACCATAGAAGCCAGAGAAGTATTTTAAAGGACTGAATAGTAAAGGAAAAAAAGGAACAGGGGCACCTGGGTGGCTCAGTCAGTTAAGCATCTGACTTCGGCTCAGGTCATGATCTTGCAGTTTGTGGGTTCGAGCCCTGTGTTGGGCTCTGTGCTGACAGCTCAGAACCTGGAGCCGGCTTCAGATTCTGTGTCTCCATCTCTCTCTGCCCCTCTCCTGCTCTGTACTCACTCAAAAATAAATAAATATTTAAAAAAAAATTTTTTGAAGAAGAAGAAAAGGAACAAAGAATAAATAGCATGAATAGTGAGAACTGAGTGGAATCCGACAGCCTGAACACATATTAGAAATTGATGACCTTAGAAAGATTTCTTTTAGAAGTCTGGGGCCAGAAGCAAAAGTGGGATGGGTTGAATAAATGAGGGCTTAGTAGGTAAAAACAAATTCCTCTCAGCTGAATGAGATTAACTGAAAAGACTGTGTGAAGGGAGCTCTTTTTTTTTTTTACAATGGGAGTTACCAGACCACATCTAAATATTGATGAGGAAGACAGTGGAGGGAGAAGCTGAAAATAAAAGAAAAAAACCAAGGTAACAATGAGCGTAAGGTCCAGTGAAAGCATGAAGGCATGAGATTCTGAGCACATATAAACGATAGGCTTTTGATATAATTCCTTATTATCTGGAAGGACAAATGAAAAGAATGTGGTAAAGCCAGAGATGGATCCAGGTTGTGGCACCTGGAACTCAGATATATGAGAAACTTGTTTTTAAGACCTAGGATAGAAACTTGCAAACAAAATTAGACTCAGGACCTGAGACAGGACTTCTTAGCTTCATGGTAAATCCATAAAATCTGAAGGAAGGTCTTTCTCAGAGAATGAAGAGACAGAGAACTTAAATTAGAAAAGATAAGGGGTGTGTTGGTATTGGTAGCTCAATCAGTTGAGTGTCTGACTCTTGGCTTTGGCTCAGGTCACAATCCCAGGGTCCTGGGATCAAGCCCCGTGTTGGGCTCCATGTTGAGTGTGGAACCTGCTTAAGATTCTCTTTCTCTCTCTGCCACTATCCCACACTTGTACGCCCACATGCCCTCTAATTTTCTAAAAAACAGAAAAGATAAAAGTCATTATTGTAGAAAACACGACAGGGGCACCTGGATGGCTCAATCAGTTGAGCATCCAGCTTCAGCTCAGGTCATGATCTCACAGTTCGTGGGTTCAACCCCTGTGTCAGGCTCTGTGCTGACAGTTAGCTCAGAGCCTGGAGCCTGTCTTTGGATTCTGTGTTTCTCTCTCTCTCTGACCCTCCCCTGCTCACTCTCTCTCTCTCTCTCTCAAAAATAAACCATTAAAAAATAATAATAATAATAAAGAAAACAGGATAGAAGACAGTGATTTAACAAAATGAGTAAGACTATCAGGTACTGTCACAGGATTGGGACCAATGACTTAGTATCTGCTACAAATTCATGAAACATTTGTAGTCTACCCACTGAGTGACTTTTCCCCAGTAACATTCAGGTACTCGGTGCACACAGAGAGAAAATGAATAGCCCAGTGATGTTCAGAGAGCAGCCAGAGAGGTAGTGGATGGGGAATGGGGGAAAGGGAGTGTTAGAGATTTCTAAGAATGATCATAATGGGCAAGGCAGTAAGTAAAGAAAAGGGTCAAGAGGAACAAAATGAAGGGGTCAATGAACTAAATGTTCTGGAAAAGCTGAGGAACTTCTGCAATGAGGGCACTTTAGGAAGCAAATGAAAATCACCTCCAATTGAGAGCCGCTGGTCTAAAAAAAGCACTAAGAAGATATATGTAAAAGTGATAAGAGCAAGAAACCAAAGGTCATGTGGAAATATGTACTGAAATCACATTTACATAGAATAGTTTTGAAACAACTAATACCCATTATAAGGACTTCAACACTGATTGACAAGTTAACTATTTCAATAAATCACTTTTTTTAAATGTTTATTTATTTTTGAGAGAGAATGAGTAGGGGAGGGACAGAGAGAGAGGGAGACAGAATCTGAAGCAAGCTCCAGCCTCTGAGCTGTCAGCACAGAGCCCTACACGGGGCTCAAACTCAGAAACTGCAAGATCAAGGCCTAAGCCCAAGTCAGAGGCTGAACTGACTGAGCCACCCAGGCACCCCAATAAATCACTTTTAAGAATCAAGGTAACACAAGTAGAAACGTTGTAAATAGTGCACAATCAACCTGATTAGAGCTACCCTATTGCTTCAAATACAATGTTCTACTTTAAGTAAAAATCAGTAGGGCAGTATGGACAATTCAAATTGAAAAATATCCCATTATTTATATGATGAATATTCAGCATTTTAGGCAAAAAATTTCTAAAACTTTACTGATACCTCAGTGTAACCTTTAAAATGCCTGATTAAATCCTGACTTAATGTCTGCCTTTTTCTGAATCCCAAACTATAAAATTATATCGAAACAAAACTTCATAGGAATCAATTCCTCAAGGTCCTGAAGGAAAACCAATTTTCCAAATTTTATACTTTAAGTGACTTTCCAAAAGTTGATGCATTAGGCCATTGGGAAAATTTGTCAAAAATCAGTGCTTTGGAATTAGTAATCATTAGTATTTGAAGTATATCTAAGGAGTCCTTTCTCTTCCCTTGTTAGGAAAACCAAAGTGTAACTGGTCAGACCCAGATTTTAAGTAACAGGCATTTATGGTAGATAGAGTAATGTCATTCTTAAGTGATTTTTCAAAAGAATGCACATCTTTCTTGAAAACTAGAACCTAATGAATTTTATAATCACCCAAAAAATACAATACCCTGATTATGCTACATTGTTGAATACAGCTTTTAACATTCATGGACTTGAAATCCTCAGAAACAGTGAATATTATACCAAAACCAGTATTCACTTCCAATATTATTTTCAAAACTGACTGTCCCCTTAATCCTCGTACCCCAAAAATTCACAGAATCACAGAAGCCTTCTGGGGAAAGAATATTAAGATAACATTAACCCAGTATAAATTAGCATGTGATAATGGACCTTGTACCTTCCTGTTCAGCCACTCAATTTTGTGTTTTCTGTGTAAGTGATTAGTAATAACAATACAACAGGAACCACTAGACAGAGTAAGTCAAATTAAAATTAAAAACCAGTCAACAAATAAGGAGTCCCTATCAAGTCAAGCTAATCGATAATATCTCTTCAAACGTAATAAACATGTGTAACCATACCTTCAAGTACTCCCACAGCAAGGAATCTTCCATAGAACAACTCTACCATGGGGTTCTTTGGTTTCTCTTCATCCCTAAAGCATGGTATAAAACATAAATGTGATTCTAAGTTTTGGATCTGAAAGTAACAGAGAAAACATTAAAAGAACAGAAATATATGCCAAGATAGTGACATTTATGTGATTATCACTCACTCAGGACTGCTACTTACATCACCTTGGACAAGGCACTTAAACTTAGCTTTCCATTTTTTCGCATGTCAATTGAGATAATAATAGTAACTGAACGCAAAGGGCGGTTGGGAGGGTTAAAATGGCAGGACATTCTAAGAAGACCTGACAGTCTATGCTCATGGAGTGCTGAGCCTCTCATTATCATTGTTCTTTCCAGTCTCCTACGTTTAGTCTGTGAGATACATGCTTATTTGGACTTGTTGGGAAGAAAGAAAAGGCACTCTTAAGAGTAAATTTCTATAAACTTTTAATATGTCATTTCCCAAATTTAAAATAGAATAGTACACACCATTCAAAAATAAGAGCCTGTCACCATTGAAAGAGCAAAACACCAGGCTTGACCCAAAGTAGCTAAGGAGCTACTCCATCCTTCACGTTGCAGGTACAAGTAGTCATGTGTGAATTTTCCAAATTATTTAACAGACACATTGGTTTTTTTTTTTCCACTTGAAGCAAACAGAAGTTGTCAATTTTTCAACCTTGTTTATGTTTTATTTATTCTCTATGGTCTGAAAACACAGTTTATCCTGGCCTTACTACATAAACGTGTGTGGTACTACTACTGTGTACAGAATTTATCTTCATGAATTTTGTGTTTAAACTAATAAAACTGATTTACTAAAAAAATAAAAAATAAAGAAGGTGGGAGGAATGGGTGAAGGTCACTGTGTCTTTATAATCGTGCTTCACCATGTATTCCTTAAAACAGCCGGTGGGAAGGACTTCACTTCATCCTCACAACAATCCTAGGAGTTAGATTTTCAAACAGAGTTCTGGCCAGGGCGCCTGGTGGCTCAGTCTCAGTTGGTTGAGTGGCTGACTTCAGTTCAGGTCCGTGTCTCACATTTCGTGAGTTCAAGCTCCACGTCAAGCTCACTGCTGTCAGCACACAGCCCCCTTCTGATCCTCTGTCCCCCTCACTCTGCCCCTCCCTTGCTTGTGCTCTTTCTCTTTAAAAAAAAAAATTTTTTTTTAAATAAAATGTTTCTGGCTCTCTAGTTTCAGGTACATGGTTAAGATATACTTTCCCACTCCCATTTTATTTACATTGAAAAAATTATTTTAAAATGTTTATTTATTTTGAGAGACAAAGAGAGAAGAGAGAGTGCACACAGAGAGAGGAAGAGGAGCAGAGAGAGAGGGGAGGGAGAGAGAATCCCAACCAAGCAGGCTTCTCGTTTCAGCTCACAGCCCGATGTGGGGTTCTTGATCTCAGGAGCTCTGAGATCATAACCTGAGCCTTAATCCTGAGAGTCAGATGCTTAACCAACTGAGCCACCCAGGTGCCCCCATTTAAAAAACTTTTAATAATGGTAAGATACACATAACACAAAATTTACCATCTAACCAATTTTAAGCGTTCAGCCAGTAGTGTTAAGTATATTCACACTGTTATGCACCCAATCTCCAGAAGTCTTCTCATCTTGCAACGCTGAAACTCTACACACACTGAACAGCTCCACACTTTTCCCTGGGTAGTATTGTGAATAATGCTGCTGTGAACATGGGTGAACAAACCTCCTCCTAACAATTATTTACCTTGTTCTTTCCAACCTCTCAGAGGCCCTACTCTTTGGCCTGCATTTTAATTTTTTTTAACATTTATTCATTTTTTAGAGACAGAGTGTGAGTGGAGGAGGGGCAGAGAGAAAGGGAGACACAATCCGAAGCAGGCTCCTGACTCTGACCTGTCAGCACAGAGCCTGACTCATGGACCGCAAGATCACAACCTGAGCTGGAGTCAGACACTTAACGGACTGAGCCACCCAGGTGCCCCTCTTTGCCCTGCATTTAAACTATGAATCTCAGGGGCCCAGACTGGTTATGCCAAAAGAAACTTAAGGAACACAAGTGAAGAGCAAATAAACAGACACAAGACTCCTATAATAAAAATGAGAGACCCACCACTTGCATGAAAGCAGTAGTAAACACAGACTGACACAAATAACAAAGGCCAAAAGAAATCACTACAGAAAATCTGTATCGGGGACGTCTTACCCTTGGGAATTAGGTTGGCACACAAGGAGTTCAAAGGTCTAGACAGCTGACAGTCACAGCTTCCCAATCTTTTAACACCCTTGGTACATATATAATATGTGCAGAGAACTCTAAGGTAAAAAGACATATTTTTTTCATGGTCACAGAAACAGGATCAATATCTCCACATACCCATATCTAGCTAGCCACACCAACGAGGAAAGCTCTGTTTCACACAGAGAGAGCACAGAGATTCAGTAACAGCTTTATCTCCACAAACAGTTAAGAACACATAGAAAATTATGGGGAAATGAACCTGGAGAACATATTTCGAATAAAACTTTAAGATTTCAGATGAACTGGAATGGAAAAGTTTCAGCTTCTTTTAAAATAGTTTTAGAAGAAGGGGAAATAATCTGTTAGTTCCTAGATCAGAAACAGTGACTAGAACCCAAAGAAAATTAGCAAATAAATAAATAACAAGCAAGATCTCCAAAATCAGGATAAATGCTCCTCTCAGAAGGACCACAGATTTAGGCATTCCTCTACAGCTACCAGTAAAAAGCAATTGGGGGTCATGTACTAAAGACAGGATAAACTAAACGAAGTGCTTTTAGAAAATCTGGATAGGTTTGAGAGGAGGAACTAGGAATTTCAAAACTTCAAAATTCAGAGAATTACTGAGCAAACTTCAGAGACTCTGATATCACAGACTGAGGATACAGATATAGTTCATGCTCTGAGGAAACATGCCCCAAGAATTTCTGATATGAGAGCTCTAAGGAAAGATGTAAGGGACATGAGCTGTGCTAGAGTGAAACCTGGGTGGACAACTCTCACGGGTCAGGGTCCACAGACGCTCATCATGAGGGACCTATCAAGACAATATCAGTGGAGTAAATTACAAGAAAAAAAAATGTCAAGGCCAGAAAGCAAATCCAAAGAATAGAAAGAAAAGATACTCATCCATCAAACAGTGCTGGTTCTGCATGAGATATAGGCTAAGAAGCAGGTTAAACTGTTAAAAATTCAGCCAAACCTTCCTAAAAGAAGAATAAAATACACAAGTGTGTGAACTTTAGAGGCATATGCCACCCAGAAAAAGATGCAGCCGAAAGAAATATACACACGACCTTGAACATTCAAAGGCTGAGGAAGAGTGGTAAGGTGCTGGGACTCAGGTTTCAGATGCATCAACAGCAGATTCATTTCAGGGATCTGATGTGGAGATTTTTCCAGACGAAACTAACAGGAAGAGAGAAATGAACACGAAGAGAAAAAAAAGTAACCAGGTTTCAGAAGCCTAAGCAATTCCACACCGAAAGGCGATGGGTACTACCACTGTGGCACAGAAATCAGTCATTCAATGTACCACCTGGAGCCACAAACTGAAGCTCGTAAGGAAAATGACAGTAAAACTGTTGGTGGACAGGAAAGAAGAGAAGCTGAGGACCAAACCTGTCAGCATCACAAACTTCTAAACATGCCACGAAGGAAGCAGCTTTCACACCAGAATGGTTCTCTTCAGATAGTTAGCACCATAACTTCTCTCTTCAGAGTTCTCTCACCTGCGTTTATGTTCACAAGACTTCACTGTCTGCAAGCAAGTGGCCCTCAAGGACAGGCATCCTGGCAGACTTAAAACCGATGATTTCCTGTTTACAGCATATCCTAGCTTTCTGCTACTGCCTTTGAAGCAACAACTTGTGTCAGGATTGCACAAAGTTTCGAAAATATCATGTAGTTGAACTGAGAGCTAAAGGGTTGAAGTTTAGCTTTTGTTTCAAAATTTCAAAGGTAAGAGACCCTTCAGTGTTAATCATGTGTGTTGTAATAACCCTCTGAAAGCTAAAATTCAAGCCGACGAACGTGAACATCTGAAGGACTGCAGGATCTATACACACCCAAGTGAGAGCGCCCAGGCTACAGCTGCAGAACCCCAGAGCTATTCAGGCACAGAAATAACACGCTTGTAGCTTAGGCTGAACAAACTTAGCAACTCGGAAACGACTTTTATTTTTTGTTAGACTGCAACCACAAAGGGGGAAAAAAAATCTGATTTTTAAGTATAAAATTTCTTTGGATTTTACATTCAAAGACCAAGGGAATATAATATGGGAACTTATTTTTCCCCTGAGAACTGAAGGATGAAAGGGGGAAGTCTATATTAAAGCTTGGCGGCATGTCATATTGGCTAACATTGTATAAGTAGAACTTTTTAAACTTTAATTTAGTCTCGTTGCCGACCTGTTATAATGATTTTTACTGAATAGTAAAGCTGGCCATAATTTAAAAATAAAAAAAAGAGAGAGAATTTTCAGCCTTGGAGTTCTACCTGTCTTCTAGGTGTTAATTTCTGTACTTCATCTTATAGGATCACATCAGAACCTGTGGTGGCAAATCCTAAATGGTCCACCAATGTTTCATGAGGACACCCAAAAGACCAGTGGTTGGTTTTAAGAGAGTGGTCTCACAGGAATGGGAGTAGAACCATCCTGAAAGTGTGTAGATTTCTTAAATAACCAAAATCTTAATGGTTCAACCTGATGGGCAGAAAATAAGAAGCTAGGGAATGTCAAGGAGGCACTTCATGTCCTGTCCTCGTGATTTCATGGAATCGGATTCCACGGGAAGTAACACTTCCGGTATCTCTTCCCACCCCTAGCCCATTCCTCTTCCTGAAAAGAGACTGTCAAATCCAAGAATAAGAACTGGGTATGTGGGATTAGCCCTCTCAGGGGTTACTTTTTGTATCTTTCTGGCTGAATTCTAATCTTACAATAGAAATCTGAAGCTACCCAGCATTTTGGCCACAAATTTCAAACAACTTATCGATATTCTGGGTTCCCACATATCTATCTCAGCTTCCTATTTCTCCATAAACAGTGATACATAAAAAGGAAAAAATGAGCATTATTTATCAATCTCCTAAAACCGCACCAGTAAATGTTACGGTAACTCACGTCTCTTCTTCAGCTTTCATTTGGAAGGCATCTTCTAACCAATCTAATAACTTGTGTGTAAACTCACTCACATCTTGCTGTGGAAAGAAAAAAAGGTCTTATTGAGCCTACTAATAAAAATACTAAATACGGCAACATAAAACTTACAGCCAGTCATATCAAGCATAAAATTACTGGCTCCTCCCAAAAGTATCATATGAAATGTTTCACATCAAATACAAGAAATATTTATAATCTAACCAGAGAATAAAACTAGTATCTCAGAAAAATCAGCATTATGTTGATATCACAGTGATTAGGTTTCACTATGGGAAAAAATGTACACATGTATTATATGTTATACATAATATATAATATTATACAGATACATATATATGTATATATAAATTCTAATTTGCAAATAAGATTTTTAAAAATAATTATCACCCCCAAAAAGAGTTCTCTAATGAATCTTTATAAAATGAAGGACCCACATAAACAAAGAGTTCTTTACTCTATAAAGAATTGTTACTGGCTTCTCTCTTAGAAGGAAGATATGCTTTTCGACAATTCATTTTCTTAATTCAACTTTTACACACAACTTTTTAAGCCACACCCACTTTTACTAAGATACGGTAACTTGGACAGGTTTAGTCCAATCAGTCACCAACTCCCTGTATCAAGTCCACCAATTCATGAACTCTAAATGAATTCTCCATTCAGAACTAGCACAAACCTCACCTGCTGTCATCCTTTCTTTCAGTCCTAGTTCCCCTAACATGGAATAATAGGAACAGACAGTGGCAGTTTTACTCATTAACTACCATAATCCTTTCAATAATGTAGGTAAAACACAGAAAATAGGTTCATGTAGAACCTAGGGAGAAAAAATAAACCAATCCTACTAAGCCTGCTCCCTCAAAGACAGATGAACCAGTGTAGGCAATCTGCCTTTAGTTATCAAAAGAGCCCCAAGTATTAAACAAATTTACTGTCATATATTTTTCCTGCTAGAAGTTTTCTGAAGAGCATCTGGGTCTATCTACTCATCTTTAGGATGCTGAAACTAGAATCTAAGAAGCTTAAGTAAATTGTTCCAAAGCCAAATAGTTAGAGACAACTAACTCAGCATAAAAATCCAGTTATAAACATCCATACCAGCCGGAGTGGGTTAAATAGTGGCCCACCAATATGTATGTCCGTCCACCTGGAACCACAGAATGGACTCTTATTTAGAAGATAGGTGTTTGCAGATATAATTAAGGTAAATCTCAACATGAGATCATCCTTGCTTACGGTGGGCCATAAACCCAATGGGTAGGTATTCTTACAAGAAGCAGAAAAGCAGCAGACTCAAAGACACGCAGGGGAAAAGGCCACGTAACAGACACAGGAGCTATGCCTCCACAAGCCAAGGACCACCACCAGCCACCAGCAGATGGTTAAGGCAACAAGGAGTGTCCCTTAGGGCCATGGGAGGAACCATGCCCCTGCCACCACCTCTACGTTAGACTGCTGGCCGCTGGAGCTGTGAGAAAATAATTTTCACTTGCTTCAAAGTCACTTGGTTTATGGTAATTTGTTACAGCTGCCCCATAAATAGAACACCTTAAAACAACTTTCTGTAACTTTAAACTTCTATAATTTACTTATCTTGCAAGGTTAAACCTGACAAGAAATACAAACATTTCCTGCTTATCACAATACTATTCAGAATAAATCAATCCTTTTTTAAGCAGTCGATCTGAAATCAATATTTACAAAAGAATTCTACTTGCTTTCGTGAAAAGAAAAAAGATGAGGCCTTTACCACAAATTTTAACTTTAACTATTATAGGTATGATTAAAATTGACAGTACTATATACCAAAGTATCCCACAGACTCTTGCATATTCCAAAACATGATACATTTAGGAAAACTATGAAATGTAAATATGAATTCACTTTTTAAAAAAGTAATGACATTTACTTCATGGATTTATTCCACTGTCACTAATGTGGGTTTCAGATTCAAGTGTCTGTGAGTAGAAGAGAATCAAACCTGTATCAACCTGAATTAATGTACAACTACTCTAAAAGACCTCCAGAGAAGAAGAATTAACAAAAAGAAAAACTAGTTAGTCTACACTGCTAGCCTAAAGCGGTGGCATTCATACTGTGGCATTCGAGAGTGTAACAGCCTAACAACAGCTAGTTGTCTCCCTGTCCACTCTCACAACACTAGAAAGTCGAGTGTGTACATATAAGGCTTCCAATAAGTTGTGCACCCTCATTTTTAAATATGAAAAGATACCCAAAGATTACTATTCATATGTAGAAAGCTTCAATACCAAGGAGAGTAGCCAAGGAAAAGACATAGAAAAAGCAATTCCGTAAGAAACAGTAAGTCAGGAAACAGAAGTGACTTCTTTAAATTTAATTTTATCCACAAAGCGATTACAGAATATACTGCACATACTAAATAGTGCTACAAAAAACACAAGACACACAGAACCAGGAGTATCCTAAAATGGGGGTTTGAGATCATTTTTAAGAATATTTGACTGTTAAATGTTATTATAACAGATAAAAGTAAGACGTTAAACCTAACCAGCACTGGAACTTTGTTAGGTATTTTTAAAAGAACTGAACCAACCAAAAATAACAATTAAGAGCAAATCCTGATGTGAGCACTTTTTTCATTCATGTATCTTTCCATAAAAGGTGCACTTAAAAAGCAAAAATCATAGGGAAGACCGTGGCAAAATCACACATCTTTTCAGGACCCTTCTCCAAACCCTGTTACTACACATGCACATACAGACACAGCCCAGTCCGCTGCAGGTGCAGTGGCTTTAGGAATCTCCTCTTCAACATTTCATCGGCTTCGCTGCCAGCTCTTCCAACACTGCGGCTACTCCTCGGCTATTTTCTTTGCTTCTCTTCTGTTTTCCTTCTTTTTTAATTTCTGACTTACCAAATATGTACAAAACTCCCAATTATCTTTTTTTAAGAAATGGATTTAAAAAACGCACCAAACAACACAATACAAAGATTAAAAAATAGAAACAACAATAACGAACTAATGTATAGTTCAGAAGCCTTTTCTGAGTAATTAAGGAAACGGTAAACAAAAACAGACCTATCAAAAACATGTATACTAAACTGGCATTGGATATCACACATTTGTGAAGATTTACAAATACACATTTGTGAACATTCTTAATTTTACCTATTTTCACTTATTAATTTCAATCATAATATAAATCATAGCTTCATTTCTCTTAAGACTTTTCAAGATCACTGTTACTTTTTTCCATAATTTAAAAATAAACTTTCCAAATAAGCAATGTTTCAAATGGCTACAATTTATTTTTAATAAAGATGAATAACAACACCTTTAATTATCAGGTATCTTCGAAAAAACTGCTTAAGGAACAATCAGATACAGAAAACACAAGTGGTTAATAAAGAAGTAAATACAAAACAGCTACCTGCTGGGAGTCATTTGATTTGAAAGCATCCTTAAGAATTTCAACTGCTCTTGATGGATCAACATATTTCCTTTTAGTACCAACAAGAAGTGCAAACAGATACCGCAGCTCACGCATAAAAGGCAAATTCCGACGCTCCTATTGGGGGAAAAAAATCTTAAGTGAAAATTAATCTTTACTAGTAAAAGATACTCATTTTAAAATTCAAAAACTTAACTAATCTAGATTAGGGAGGAGTCCAGCACCCCTACATCATAATTAAAGAAGACTGTTGTGACCTAAAAGATTCAACAAAGTAGAGCACGAGCACAAAAATGCCAGAGGACCTAGGCTTAGCTCACAATTTTAGCCCAAATGCTACATTTTCATAGCGAATCATGTTATTACCCAGCCAAGAATATCCTCCTCATTCAAGCCTATTTATTATAATCCTTGCCATTCAGCACGGCCCAGCTGCTGGGGACAGCAATAACAACAGCCAGTGTTCAATGAGTGCTAACTTTGTGCCAGGCACTATTTAAGTACCTTTCCTCAATAAGCCCATTTAAACAAAGATCCCTCCTCTTCCATGAAGCCTTCCCAGACCCCTTCAAGTCAACGATTCCTTTGAACTCCACATCTTCTACAATGAATGTCCTTCAATCAGCAATGAATTACCAACTGGCACTGTCCTGGGATGATTCTAATCATCAGACAATATGAGTCTAATAAGTAATTAGAGTATTTCCTAATATTAGACTAATGTATCATCCTTTTAGAGTTCCTCTGAAATCTTAACTTTTGTGTGTCAATAGACTGTAAGCTTCTCAAAAACAAGAACTTCTAGATTTCTTCCACACCCTTCTGCTACACAAAGCAGGCATTCAATTCTTATCATTTGCTTGAACAAACCCTCCAGAAAAAACAAAAATAACCCAATATTATCAATTACGAACAACTTATTTTAAAACAAGAAGGAAATGTTTTTAAAGAGTGTAAATCACATATCAGTGAAATAATTTATGGTAACAAATCAAACTATAATTAGCTCTTGCAATAACAATTTCAACATGTAAAGCTTATCTGTTCCATTGAAACATGAGAAAAATTTTCCCAGTGTATATGGTTGGTGTTCTCACCATTATAAAACAGTAGGGCGGTGTGTGTGTGTGTGTGTGTGTGTGTGTGTGTGTGTGTGTGTATTAATAGTGCTTCCAGAATAATATAATCAGTGTAGAACTAGTTGTTTCTAGAAAGCATTTAAAAAGGAGTCCTAAACGAAATAAGTCAGGTGGAGAAGGACAGATACCATAAGTTTGCACTCATATGTCTAACAGGAGAAACCTAACAGAGGACCATGGGGAGGGGAAGGGGGAAAGAGGGTTGGGGAAAGAGAGGGACGAAAAACATGAGAGACTACTGAATACTGAAAAGGAACCTTGGGTTGAAGGGAAAGGGGGAGGGGTAAAGGGGGGGTGGGGATGGAGGAGGGCACTTGTGGGGAAGAGCACTGGGTGTTATATGGAAACCAATTTGACGATAAATTAGTAAAAAAAAATAATAAAATAAAATGTAATAAAACAAAAAATAAAAAAAATAAAAATGAGTCCTAAGAACAGGTGTAAAGGAATAAAACATTGGCTCTAACTACTTGTCATCTGATCCAAAAACAATACACTATTACAGCAATCACAAAGTGCGTTGTCTAAATGAAAATGCTAAGTTACGGAAAACATGGATTTTACAGAAGTATAATAAATTCCGTCATCAATGATAAAGGTTAAATGTAAAAGCTTTAAATGAAAGAAAACTAATCTATAATTTTTCTGTTGTACTTCTTACTCCCCCTCAAATGCCTTAGATAAATAGGTTTTAAAAGTATAAATACAATTTTAATTCACAAAATAATTTCCAAACTACCCTTAGTTTTCTGAGATGTTTCTTTCTTTTATGACCAAATCTAAGTCAGTACAGTTTTTTGAGACATTCCTTGCTAAGAACAAGGATGAAATAAATGGGCTTTTGAAAATTTAGTGAATTTCTGCTGAGAAGCATATTGGAAAAGTAAAATAATATATTTAAACATTTTTGCTCTCAGCCAATTTCTATGGCTAGAAAATACTTCTTGAATTTCAAAAGGCAAAGTTGTAAATGATGTTAAATACAGCTACTAAATTTGGCTAAATTATGAAAATATCACTACATGCAGAAACTATTCAAACTATTCTTAGTCTTTTTTAAAAAAGACGTATCGAGATAGAACTGGTGTCCAATACTGCCGGAGTCCAGCTCCTGCAGGTCCAGGGGTCCCCCGAAGGATGACGGTGCAGGCCAAAGAGAAAGTGGGAGAGCCTTGCGTTCGTTCTGATCCCCAGACAAGCACCGCTGCCCACCTGGCAGGCGTCTCCATCTTGTCTGGTTCTCAAGGTTTATTTATGGCAAAAGGTACAAGGGCAGTAAATGATTTCTCATAGATAAGTTTTACAATTTTAGCCACAAGCACTCGCGGTGTCATAGGTATTTTTACAAAACCTCAGGTCTAGCCTCCAGGAAGCCTTCTTTAACCAAGAGGCAAATAGTATTCTTTAGTAAAGTTCAGTTTTTTATGAGTAAGAGTCATTAGGCAGTTTATAACTCTAAGAGAAAGTTCCCAGAAAAAAACAGGTTCTCAGGAGATATGCTTGCTCTCATAGTCCCAAAGATGACTGATACATTTTACTGCAGTAGTGACTGTCACAAAGGCATTCAGGCCCAGAAGGTATTCAGTTATCCATATTGCTTAGGGGAAAATTATGTGTTGCATTAGGGTGTATCTAGTTTACTTACTATCTTTTCCCTGACCAGGTGCGGTCACGTCTGGGGGCGGGGGGAGACAGCCAGCTCCTGACTCCAATTAGCAAAGCATTTTGAGGTTTGGTGCTCAAGCAGAAATGAAAGTTTCAAGAGGGTAGATTTTGGGAGCTATCTGGGGGCAAGAGACCGTCCAAACTTGCCGTACCCTCACCAGGAATTTTCACTCTACCAGGGAGTTCAAATAGCTCCCAACACAATACACTGTACATTATAAAGTACACACTTTGCTGAGCTTCAGACATGTATATATCCATAAAAGCATCACCAGAGCCAAAATAATGTACCTACTCATCACCCCCACAAGTTTCTTCAACCTTTACTCCCTTTCCCTGACAACCATGGTCACTTCACATTTTCTAGAAATGTACACAAATCAGATCATATCCTATGAACTCATTTTAGTCTGGTTTCTTACAACAGAAGTAATTATTTTGGGCTTCTTCCTCAAGACTGTGTGTGTTAATGATCATTCTATTTTACTGCTCAGTAGTATTCTATTGTATAAATATCCCACACTTCTCTATCCAGGGACCTGTTCCAGATGCTGGGGCTATTACGGTACATGTCTTTGTGTGAACATCTGTTTTCATTTCTCTTGAGTAAAAACCTGGAGAGGGCTCAGGTTGTATATAGATTTATTTTTTTCAAACAGCCAAGCTGTTTCTGCAGAAGCATTATACTATATTATATTCCCACTGACAGTGTAATAAGCTAGATCCACATTCTACATCATTTGGATATGGGTTGTATCTTTAACTAGTTCTTCCAGTGGATACAAAATGGCACCTCTAGTTTTAATGTTAATGTCAAGCACCAATTAACTACATAATGTCATGTAGTTATTTTAGTCTGTAGATCTTCTTTGGTGAACTGTGTGTTCAAATATTTTTCCCAGAACAGTAATACATTATCTTATTACTGAGTTACACAAGTTCTGTATATATTTTAAATATAATTCCTTTACCTGATATATGTTATGCTTATATTTGTTCCCAGTTGTGGCCTAACTTTTCATTTTGTCTAAATTTTTCAGATTACAAATTTTTCATTTTGATGAAGTTTAATCCATTTTTTTCTTTTATGATTTGTGTCCTTGTTTTGTTCCACTTAAGAAATCTTTTCTTAACCCCAGACACTAAAATTTTCTCTTATGTTCTTGTCAAGAATTTTTATAGTTTTAGTTTTCTTTTAGGTCTATAATCCATTATCAATTGTTTTCATATATTTGAGAAAGATATGTTCTGTACAGGCTGAGGATTATCTTTCTGTCTACCATATCAATAGTTTAAAAGATTTTCCCTTGCCTACTGAATTGTCTTGTCAATTTTGATTAAAATCAACTCACTCTACATGAGTAGGTCTATTTCTGGATTCTATTCTGTTCCATTGATGTGTATGACCACACAATCTTTTCACCAAAAAGAATGCCTAAGAGTTGATTCTTCCAACATTGTCTTTCTTTCTAAAACTACTATGGCTATTCTAGTAGTTTGATTTTCCATATAAATGTTATATCAGTTTGTCAATTCCTATAAAAAAGCCTGCTGGGATTATGATTGGGATTGCACTGAATCTATAAACTGGAAGTAATTGATATCATAAAAATACTGAATCCTCTGATCCTTAAACAGATCTGTCTCAGCAAAATTCTGTGGTTTTCTAGAAGTATCTTTTGTCCACTTTACCCAAATAGTCCACAGTTTATGCTACTGTATAGAAACATTTTTTAATTTAAATTTCCCACTGTATTTAGAAATATAATTGATTTTATAAAGTTTATTTTGAGGGGCACCTGGGTGGTTCAGTTGGTGAAGCATCCAACTTCGGCTCAGGTCACGATCTCACAGTTAATGAGTTCAAGTCCAACGTCAGGCTCTGTGCTGACAACCGAGGGCCTGAAGCTTGCTTCTGATTCTGTCTCCTTCCCTCTCTGCCCCTGCCCTGCTCACACTCTGTCTCTTTCTCTCTCAAAAATAAATAAACATTTAAAAATTTATAGTTTATTTTGAGAGAGAGGTAAAGAAGAGGGGAAGGAGACGAGAGAGGGAGACAGAACCCCACAAGGCACTGTCAGTGTAGAGCCCGACACAGGACTCGAATTCATGAACTGTGAGATCATGACCTGAGCTGAAGTCAAGAGTCCAACCCTAAACTGACTGAGTCACCCAGGCGCTCCTGAATACAACTGATTTTTTTATGTTTGCCTCATATCATGTGACCTTGCTGAATTCATTTCTTGGTTCTAGCATCTTTTATTTATTTTTGTATAGTACTTAAAATTTTCTATATTGACAACCAAGTCATATACACAAACACAGCTTTATTTCTTCCCTTCTAATCTTTATGTTTATTTCCTTTTCTTGCTTTATGGCACTGGTTAAGAACTCCAGTCTACTGTTTAACAGAAATGGTGAGGGCTGACATCCTTGCTTGTTCCTGATTTTGGGGGCAAAGCATTCAATCTTTCACCTAAGTATTATCTGTAGACTTTTCATAAAAAGATTTAAAAAAAAGCTTCTTTTAATTTCTAGTTTCCGAGATATTTTGGGTACATTGGCTTTTGTCAAATTCTTTATCTACTGAGGTGATTATATGGTTTTCTTCTTTAGTCTGTTACTACGGTGAATTAGACTGATTTTTGAATACTAAACCAATCTTACAGTTCTACATAAACCTCAGTTGCCAATGAGATAGTATCCTTTATAGATATTTCAAGATTCAGTCTGTCAAATATCTGCATTTTGCTTCTATATTCATGAAGAACTTAGGTCATTCGTTTTATTTTCTTGAAATATCTTTTTCTAGGGACGACTGGGTGGCTCAGTCAGTTGAGCAACAGACTCTTGATTTCAGCTCAGGTCATGATCTTGCAGTTCCTGGGATGGGGCCCCTTGTCCCTGTGCGGTCAGCACTGAGCCTGCTTGGGATTCTCTCTTTCTTTCTCTGCTCTTCTCTGCTCACACATGCTCTTTTTCAAATAAATAAATAAACAAACAACTATTTAAAAAATAAAAATATAAAGAAATATCTTTTTCTATTTGGCTTCACAGTAAGACTGGGCTCATAGAATGAATTGGGAATTTTTACCCCTTCTTCAATTTTCTGGAAAAACATGTAGAGAACCGGTATTATTTCCTCCTTAAATGCTTGGTATAATTCACCAGTAAGCTACTTCACTGTTTAATTTCTTGGTGAATAGGATAACCACAAATTCAGTTTCTTTAATGAAATATAAAGGTTATCTATTTTTCCATCGGTTGAGCTTCATAGTTTGTGGCTTTCAAGATATTTGTCTGTTTAGGATAGTCCACTCTTCTATTGTCTAGAATTTGTAGTGATGTCCCTCTCTTTCATTCTTTATATTGGTAACTTGTTTCTTCTTCTTCTTCTTTTTTTTTTTTTTTTTTCCGCTCAGGCCACCTAGAACATTTTACTGATCTTAAGCAGCTTTTTGTTCCATTAATTTTCTCTACTATTTCAATTTCATTTCTATTTCAATAATTTAGCTCTTAATCTTTAATATTTCCTTTCTTTCAAATATTAATGTGCTTTTTTCTAATTTCTTGATGTGCAAGCTGGTATCATAAATTTGAAACTATTCCTAACTTCTAATGTGTTCAGTTCATGTATTTTCCACGAACCTATGCCTTAGCTACATCCTTCTAATTTTGGTATGTCATGTTTAATTTTTATCCCTCAAAATATTCTGAAATTTCCTTTCTGATTTGTTCCTGGTCCTTGGGTTATTTAAAGGTGTATTACTTAATTTCCCACAATCCGGGAGATTTTCTAAATATCTTTCCATTCTCAAATTCCATCTTTATTCCACCATAGTCAAAAATATACTTTGTATGCTATGAATACTTTAAAATTTACTGAAACCTGTAAATCCAATCTTATTCCCTTATTCATAACTAAAGACAGAAATTCCAGAATGACTCTGACATTTCTAAAATTCAAATTCCTTCAGGTGTTTGCCAAATGGAATTCAATTAAACACATTCCCTGCTCATCTGCTTCTTATCTCTAAGTAGTAGAACGTGTGAAAATCTTGTCTATTTGGAAATACTCACCCTTAAACAAGACTTTAATTAATATAACGTTAAGAGTTATAAGATTTTAGCTATTTATATGAAGATTACCTCTATTATGAACTATGTATCTCTGTTTTCTCAACATTTAACATGTTTTGTCATCAGTTTATAACTGTTTAAGGGAAAAGACATCATGAATGGAAGTGGGGAGGAGTGAGATGTTTACAGTGAAAACCCATCTTTAAACTTCCACTACCTCACAGTTCTCCTAGATATTAAAATTACAGACAGTATGCTGGGGCACTGGGGTAGCTCAGTCAGTAAACCTGTGTTTTTTATCACCTTAGCTGAATGTAGCACTGACCAGTGGCTGATAACTACCTATAAGCCCCACATGTTGCTTCAGAGATGTCAAGTTATAGTACGTATTGATGTTACCATGCCAAATTAAAGAGTAACTTCAGCGGCACTTGTGTGGGTCACTCAGCTAAGCATCCAACTCTTGGGTGCACCTCAGGTCATTATCTCACGGGTTTGTGAGTTTGAGCCCCACAACAGGCTCTGTGCAGGTAGTGTGGGGACTGCCTGAGATTCTCTACCTCTCTTGCCCCTCTCCCACTTGCTATCTCTCCCCCAAAATAAATAAAAATAATAACCTTTAAAAACAAAAAAAGGTAACCTCAGTTGTGAAACTATCTTTTATAAAATTTTTTTTAATGTTTATTTATTTTTGACACAGAGAGAGACAGAGCATGGAAGAGGGGAGGAAGAGAGACAGGGAGACACAGAATCTGAAGCAGACTCCCGGCTCTGAGCTGTCAGCACAGAGCCTGACGTGGAGCTTGAACCCACGAGCTGTGAGATCATGACCTGACCGAAATCAGAAGTTTAACTGACTGAGCCACCCAGGCACCCTGTAAAATAATCTTTTTAAAAAGTGCACAGAATTCTTCTAAATAAATGTCTTTTCACAACGGAAGTAGAGATCCTTTTAATCCCTTAACCTAAAGGGACACCAGGACATAATGATCCTTCTACTGCAAGAAAAGAAATTTCTCTAGAAAGATGAAGATAAGATTTATATATTTCCCTGGTACTCAGTTGAACAATCCTAAAATTAGCTCGGGTACATAAGCATGGATGCCATGATCACTTTTAAATATAACTCAAAAACTAACTTGGGTCTTACTTAACATTTTGAAGAATAAAATAAAACCCTTTAAAGCACTAAAATCCGGAAACAAAAGAGAAAAAATCAAGATACATATAAATACCTAATTGGAAGCAATATTTCCAAATAAAGTCATGGAAATTATAAATATACTTCAACTGAGACATGAGAAAAGAGAACTGTGGGGGCATCTGGGTGGTTCAGTCAGTTAAGCGCCCAATTCTTAATTTTGGCTCAGGTCATGATCTCTCAATTCATGAGATGAAGCTCCATGCTGGGCTCGGTACGCACAGTGCAGAGCCTACTTGGGATTCTCTCTCTCCCTCTGCCCCTCCCCAGCTTGCAGGCCACACAAGCACTCTCTTTCTCATAAATAACAATAGCCAAAACATGGAAAGAGCCTAAATGTCCATCACCTGATGAATGGATCAAGAAGATGTGGTATATACACAATGGAGTATTGCATGGCAATGAGAAAGAATGAAATCTGGCCATTTGTAGCAAAGTGGATGGACCTCGAGGGTGTCATGCTAAGCAAAATAAGTCAGGTGTAGAACAACAGATACCATATGATTGCACTCATAGATCTAAAAGAACAGGAGAAACCTAATGGAGGAACTAGGGGGAGGGGAAGAGGAAAAGAGAGTTGGGGAGAGAGAGGGACACAAAACTTGAGAGACTACTGAATACTGAAAACGAACTGAGGGTTGAAGGGGAAGGGGGAGGGGGGAAAAGAGGTGGTGGTGATGGAGGAGGGCACTTGTAGGGAGAAGCACTGGGTGATATATGGAAACCAATTTGACAAACTATTAAAAAAACAACAAAATAAATAAACATTTTTTTTAAAGGAAAGCATTCTTTAAAAGGAGGAGAAGAAGAGAGAACTGTGATTACTAACAAGATGTGATAAAGGGAAGCAACAGTCCAAAAAGTTTCATGGAAAAACTGTAATGAGTGAAGGGGTTTTGCTTAATTTCTCTGGAGGTCTGTGGGGTTGTCAGGTAACCCTGGTTCCCTTTGAAAATGGCTTTGGGGCACCTGGGTGGCTCAGTCGGTTGAGCATCCAACTTCGGCTTAGGTCATGATCTCACAGTCCATGGGTTCGAGCCCTGCGTCGGGCTCTGTGCTGACAGCTCAGAGCCTGGAGCCAGTTTCAGATTCTGTGTCTCCCCCTCTCTCTGCCCCTCCCCCTACTCACTCTCTGTCTCTCAAAATAAAGACATAAAAAAAAAATTTTTTTTAAAGAGAAAAAAAAGAAAATGGCTTATTTAGGCTTGTTTACCAGATTGATACTTTACTGGTCAAAGATAATAGCCTGAAAAGCTAGCTATAAATCATTATATTCCCACTAAGTCTGCATTATAAACATTTCATGTTTGCAAAACAAGTGGTTTTCAAGTGACACACTGAAAGAAAACTAGGGGCACCTGGGTGGCTCAACTGGTTAAGTGTCCGACTCTTGGTCTCAGCTCAGGTCGTGATATAACAGTTTGTGAGTTCAAGTCCCACCATCAGGGCTCTGTACTGACAGCTCAGAGTCTGCTTGATATCCTCTGCCCACCCCCCGCTCACTCCCATGCATGCATGCTCTCTCTTTCTCAAAATAAATAAACACTAAAAAAAAAAAAGAAAAATATAATTACATTACGTATCATTAATACTAATAGTAAGTCACACAAAGTTCAATACTTGAGAGAAACCTAATAAATATCTTAACTTCTTTGTGCAACCAGTCTCCTTCAGGGCTACAATCTTTTTTAAATTTTTTTTTAAACATTTATTTATTTTTGAGAGACAGAAAGAGACAGATCATGAATAGGGGAGGGGCAGAGAGAGAGACACACACAAATTGGAAGCAGACTCCAGGCTCTGAGCTATCAACACACAACTCGACGTGGGGCTTGAACCCACGAACTGTGAGATCATGACCTGAGCCGAAGTTGGACACTCAACTGACTGAGCCACCCAGGCGCTCCATGGGCTACAATATTCTTTTTATTACAAGATCCTTAAAGCCCTAAATACTCACATGTATCACCTCCATAATTAATTTCTTTAAGTATAAATTTCTACATCACTCCTATCTTTGAAAAGATAATATGGGTACAGCAACATCATTTGAGGTACTTACTATATGTGCTATGCACTTGTAAGCCCTTTGTATGTTTTATCTCATTTAATTCTCAAAACTCTATAAAATAATCACTATTATTATTTACACCTTTCAGATAAGGAAATTGAACAGACAGGTCAAGCTCTAACTCCACAGCCAGACCACCCAGGCAATCCAGCCCTGATTATCTGTGTGTTCTGGTACCTTATAGTGCCTGACAATATGGACTTACAGAAAGGAGGTTATAGATTTGAACTGCAAAGACAGCCAGGGCAAAACTAATCTTTTAAAGGGCTCACTATACAAAAAATTTTATTTTCATACAATTTTTCAGGAGGCAAGAAAAATCTTGAATTATGAATTGAAACTTATAAAGTTTCTGAAATTTAACAGTCCAAAAAGAAGAAAAAAGCTGGAATGCCTGGATGGCTCAGTCAGTTTAGCATCCAACTCTTGATTTCAGCTCAGGTCAGGATCTAACGGTTCATGGGACTGAACCCCATACTGGGCTCTTCTCTCCCCACCCCCACCCAACATAAATAAATGAATTTAAAAAAAAGAGAGAGAAAAGCAATTCCTAAAGTGACACAATAAACTGGCATATTATTGACACATACACACACGTAAAGAAAAACTCAGATTCATATTATACTGATGAAGAATAGAAAGTTCCTGTAGTAACTGAGATTAACTGGTTGACATTCAAAATTAAGAGTTTCATATTTGATGAGACAAACTGCCCTAAAATCAAACACAGATAAAAAAGAATATGTTGAATATGTTGACACACACACATACACACACACACACATGCACGCACACACACTGCTTAAAAACCTTTCTTAGTTTTTACCTTTTGGTTTCGGGGTAAATCTTGAGCATTTGACGGAGGCTTGTAATTCAGGACTAATCTTCTAAATTCCAAAAGATTAAATAATGACTGAAAAAGAACAACAATTTAAGATAACCTGATGGAAAATTCTATTAGCAGAACTATAAAAATATGACTGGTCTATGAGATTTATTTTTGACAACACTCTACTTATATGCAGGATTGTTGCCACCAGCACAAGACTTATTTTCTCCCAGAGAAAATGTCACATTTCTTATATACTGAGACACGATTCTTGATCATTAACAATATTTATTGTACTGGAAAGCAGAAAATTAAATGCGGACAACACAAAAAAGTCATACTATATATTATTAAAAGCTTTCTTTCTCCATGTGCTTAATAAGCAGTTTCCTCAAAATAAAAGGTAGGCAAATGCTAAGTCTAGAACTTTTTAGACATGTTATAGTCACTGAGTTATCTTGAGTATCAATTCTACAAAACTAGAGCACCAATAAATTTATGGGCCAGTTGCTAGATGATAGAGACATAAATAAATTACATACTATCTTTATGCTCAAGAAGACACAACCTGGAAAGAAGAAAGGTATCAGCACAACAGAAATCTGACTCCAAGATACAAATCTGTTGATCTGACAGAGGGTGAGAGGATATGAAAGATGTCCATGGAAAGGCTTCCTAGAACTGTTTGTTAAACTATAAACATACTGTCATCATCATACTTGTTTAAAACAATGAAATAAAATACAATTGAATATATCAAAACATGTCATATACAGTAAATATACCAAAGTATTACTTGCACAATTTTCACTGTACATATTTTACATACACATGTATGTGTCAAGTGTTTTACAACGTAAAATGTATTTCTTTCTATTGAAAATCACTGTACAGGAGGCAACAATGCGTGAGGTCTTAGCAAACTTGTGTGAGCCAATATGATAGAACATAAAGGTAGCACCGCAAATCATCATAAAACAAGGTTTTGTTTCGGAGTTGGGTGTTGGGAAAACTTGCCCAATTTATATAAAGAAATAAAGTCAGATATAGATAGATAGATAGATATGGATGGGGCTTAAAGACATAAATAGGAAAGATAAAATCATCAAGCTGGCAACAGAAACTGTAGGAAAATATTTTGGTTATCTTGTAATCTGGAAGTATTTCTCAATTAAACAGTATGAACATGTTTGTGTTTCTGTGTCACATTTTGGTAATTCTTGCAATATTTTAAAATTTTCATTATTATAGCTATTACGGTGATCTATAATCGATGATCTTGGATGTTACTAATGTACACTGTTTTGGGGCTCTGCAAATCATGCCCACAAAAGACGGCAAGCTTAATCGATTATGTTGTAGGTGTTATCACTGCTCCACCAACCAGCCGTCCTTCCTTCTCTCTCCCTCTCCTCAGGCCTCACCATTTCTTAGGACACAACAATATTGAAATCAGGCCACTTAGTAATGCTACAGTGGCTTCTACATGTTCATTCAATTGATGTGCCTTTCAATTGATGGGGCAAATTTCACTGCCATCTTAGTTTGAGAAAGTGCCATGGCCACCCTAACCTTCAGCAGCCACCAGTCTAATCAGTCCATAGCCATCAACAATGAAACAAGACCCTCCACTACCAAAATGATTGTGACTCACGGAAAGCTCAGATAACAGTATTTATTAGCAATAAATTATTTTTAATTAAGGTAAACAGATTGTTATTTTTAATGTAATATTACTGTATACTGAATAGGCTACAGTATAGCATAGCTTTTATACACACTAAGAAACCAAAATATTCATTTGACTTGCTTTATTAAGATATTCTTTCTATTACGATTGTGTGGAACAAAACCCATGTATCTCCAAGGTATGCCTGTACATCTTTTCCACTGGCTACTTTTAGGATTTGTTCTTTGTCTATGGTTTTTTCCATTTTATGTGCCTTGACACAGTATTCTTTCTATTTATGCTACTTGATTCCTATTGTTTCCAGAATCTGTGGCTTGATTCATGAAATTTGGGGTATTCTCAGTCATCTATTCAATTATTACTTTTGCTATATTCCCTTTACACTTCCCCTCTGTAACCATAAATACTATGTTAACACTATTCATCATGCCCAAAATATCTCTTATAGCCTCTTATCTGTATTTCATTGCTTCAATCTGAAAATGTTCTTCAAACCAATGGTCCAGATGACTAAGTGTGTCTTCAGTTGTGTCAAATACAATGTTAAAGTCATCCACTAATTAATTAACTTTATTATATTCTGCAGTTCTAAAACTTCTATTTGGCTTTTTTTTTTATACTTTTTACTTTTCTACTGAAACTCTCAATCTTGCTTTTAATTCCTTCATCATATTACTAGTTATTATAACAATTCAATTTTCAGGTTTCATATTGCTGGTTATTTTAATTTTTGGACATACTTTATTCACGGGCATGACTAATTATAACTGATTTGAGTACTAAACATTTATTTTTATGTGGAAAAAGTGGAGAAAATTCAAAGTTCTACATAATATTCCTTCTAACAGAATTTACACATTTGCTTCTGGCAGGCACCAAAAATGGAGTCATTTGCAATCCCAGATCAACTTAATCCAAACAATTCTGAGATGAGGCTGAGATACAAAAACTACGAAGCTTGGCTTATTTTCAGTTCTCAGTAATCCAAGGTTCTAGCCCTCTAGAATTTAACTGAAAGTCTAAGGTGTTTACTAATGCTCCAAATCTGCACAAAACTATGCTTGCCTTCCCAACCACTCAGTAGCCACTTCTGGAACTGTCTTAAGGATAAAACCAGCCCAAAATATGAAGCTTGCTCTAAAAATGCTGTTCTTTCAGAACTTAGTTTCAAAATCCCTCACTGCTTTAGTGTTAGGTGACATAGTTGATTTTCTGTTGATGTTCTTTTGGTTAGGCTGGGTTGGGTCCCAGTAAAATAGGACCAGGTAAATGGTCTAATACAACCTAATAAGCTACAAACACAAGTAGAACTTGTGATCATTACAGTAAATCACAGAAATTAGTATTTTTAAGTCATAAATACTATATATCCTCAACCACAGTCATAATAGTATTGGTCAACCTATTTCTTCAAAAAAGGTGGGAAAGAATAATGGTCATTCCTGCCTAAATTGTGTTTGTGATTGATGCACCCTGAAAACAAGTATCCTTTCACTCAGTCCAAAGCTAAAACTAAATTTTAAAGATCATTTGCTAAAACAGAATTTGGCTAAACTTGTTAATAACAGAAACTATGAGATGAGATTTCAAATAACTAGCGAAAAACAAAGAGTGATGACAAGAAAGCAAAGGGATAAACTGTCTATAATGAAGATACTGAGGTATCCATTTCTCTTTGGTGAATTAGAGCAGGGAAGAAAAAGAAACGGTATCACATAAGTTCAAAGTAAGGTAGAGACTGGAAATAGATGGCATGATTAAAAGATGAAAGTCTGTATAAAGAGCAAGTAAATCTCTAAGTCCTTCCCAGATACATAAGACTCAGAAATTACCACTTCCTTCTGTGTGATACAGGAAACTTTGTCTTTGGATATAACTGAACTGAATGGACTCGGTTTCAGAAAAATCATAGTATCTGTGTGTGTGAAAGCATGAGATTCAGGACTACAAATAGGAGGAGTAAGTAAAAACATGAAAAATAATCCCCAATCAACCCTCTCACAATCACCTTTCTCTAGGCCTCCTTTGGGAAAGCTAGCAATCAGGCTTAAAACCTAAAAAATCAGAATCCAGCTTGGACTTGAGACAGAAAAATCTCCAAAAAGAAAAGAAAAGGAAAAAAAAGGAAAACAGAAAAATGAAAAGGAAAGAAGAAACAGAGTTCATATGTTTGTGCATACAGAACCACAACAGAGATGGTAGAGCCAATTTTAAGAATAAGTAAATAAAAATGGGAAAGAAAAACAAATGGGCAACTGAAAACTCCAGGAAAACAAAAAATTACAAAGGGATATTCTGGGTAAACCACTGTAATGTTTACAAAATCATAGAAAATGTAATCACTATTACATTTTATGACTATTTTAAACTTATGATATAACTACATTAGGAAATAAAAGAAAGGCAATTCTAGGTACATGAAATGAAACAGCTAATTCCTCCTCTATCTCAGCAGGAAGGCATGTCATTCAGAAAAATGACGGGAAAAAAACCTAGGACTGGTTGTAGTTGCTTTTTAGAATCATGATTATGAGGCAGGGAGGTCTGAGACAGATTACTGTTGTTTTTCATTACAAGCCTTTTATTGCTGTAGAATTTATTATTTTCTCTTTGAACCAGGTACTTCTGTTCTTTGATGAAAATTAAAGAGTTATGAGGAAATAATGTGAACAAATATGTTAAATATTGTCCTAACA
>NC_043704.1:28454392-28508506 GCF_006229205.1 Suricata suricatta
ACATTTTCAATTCCACCACATATAATAAATATATGCTCCTTTTTGGTTCTTTCATTCACCCATTCAATAATTACTTAAAGGGCTCTTCCAATGTGTTAGACACTGTACTATATATACTGCTATAAAACAATAACCTAGAAAATCTGTGCTCTGCCCACAGGAAGCTTGTATTTTAGTCAACCTGGAATTATATGATTCATGAGGAAGGTGATTCTCTCCTCCATCTTTCAACTCACAACCCTTTTGAGTGTGAAATAGTTTTAAGATTATTAATAGGCATCAATGTATCTACAACAGAAGTGAACTGGGGCTGTCCAAGGCAAACAAAGTATAAGCAGAGGCATCCAAATGGGAAAGGCACCAAGCGTCATCATGAGAATCCATGAATTATACCCCAAACCAGCAAGGGAGGAGAACATGTATCTCTAAATAACTACCTCATTTCACTGATACCCTATTGGAGAAAAAGAGCTCCACATACTCCTTTTTACATATAAGTTCCAGAATAAAAATACTCCTACAAGATAACAAGTTAATATCCAATCCAGGATGGTCAAGCTAATATTGCTAGCATCCAAAAGATTTGAGCCATTTATAGTCCCTTTCTGATATTGTTTCCCTTTTCTCCCAAAATATTGGTCCCAGTACCTAAAAGAATTAACAAAGCAGTATCCTCTGGAGCCTATTCTGCTACATACTCGGCAGGTAGAGGTTTATAATCCAAGTAAATGTCTGTAATTGGCAGATATACTTAAAAGGAAAAGAAGTCCCAGTTTCACACTAGTCCTGCCAACTTAGGTAAATTCCATCCCCCTGAGCAAATTTTATACGTCACAGTTTGAACACATTCCAATTCACTGTGGAAAATACAATAAGAAACTTCCAACACTAACAAGAGATTTACTGCTCAACTTTTCTTTCATAGGTGAAAAATTCCATTTATGATGGTAAATTTTACATTTCAGATAATATCTATGGAATTAAAAAATAATGTCCTAAAATGAAAAAAATAAAGATTTTAATTACTAGAGATAAAAATGAAAAGCTAAATAAAAATAGAATAACAGATTTTAAAATTACGGCAAAAAAGCAAAACAAAACCAAACTTGAGGTGGTCTTTTGACAAATTTTTCTTCCCACGCACAATTTTCCAAAACCTGAGGTGTAATGTATTCCCACAAAGCCAAAACCCAATAATCTTAATACTTCATTATAACCCAAACTTTTCAAGACTAGAGATCACTTTTATGTGTCTAGATTTTGCAAAAAATAATAACAACAATAATCCCAAGAACCCTATACTAGCCTATGTTAGGAGTGCGGTTAAGGCTACGTTACCAGTTATATATATAGCTACTAATCTGAGGTAAAATTTAAAAATTAGTACAATTACTTCAAATTTTAAATAAGACAAGCAATTTTTTGTAGTCCGTTCTCTTCCCCACCATAAAACACCAAAAATTTGAGAGTAAAACAAAAGCTAAGATCAGCAAACACCACTTAGAGTAGAAATAGATAGACAACTGTTTCAAATTTGAATCAGGGCCACGGGGTGGTTCAGTCAGTTAAGCGTCCAACTTCATCTCGAGTCAGGATCACACAGTTCATGAGTTCAAGCCCCTGACAGCTCCGAGCCGGCCTCAGATTCTGTGTCTCCCTCTCTCTCTGCCCCTCCCCCACCTGTGTTTTCTCTCTCTCTCTCTTCCTCCCTCTCAAAAATAAATAAACTTAAATAAAATATTTAAAGATGCTATTCTTCCATGTGCAATCAATTTAATATGTAAAAACTACTATATAACTTAAAATCTACTCTTTGAAGAATCAAAATTTTGATTTCCACAATGACTGAAAAACAGATGCCTGCACAAAAACACTTTGCTTAATTTCTTCTTTTTAAAATAAAATTCTGGGGGCACCTGGGTGGCTCAGTCAGTTAAGCATCCCACTTTGAATCAGGTCATGATCTTGGGGTTCTCGAGTTCAAGCCCTGTGTCGGGCTCTGTGCTGACAGCTCAGAGCCTGGAGCCTGCTTTGGATTCTGTGTCTCCCTCTCTCTCTGCCCCTCCGCTGTTCACACACTCTCTCTCACTCCCTCTCTAAAAAATAAATATTAAAAGAAATTAAAAAAATTTTTGAACTAAAATACTAAAGATGTTATTCCTATGAAAACAAAAAGGGTTATCCCCATCTCTATTAGTATGAATATACTTATTATTTTAAATAGGCCTTTCTTATAGTATGGCGTAGAAAAATAAAAAGCATCTATTCTAACTAACAAATATTGATTATTTGCAAGTACTTTCTTCTAACAGATTTCTAAAAGAAGCTTCTATCTAATCAATGAGCCTCATTAATTGGCCACTGAAGTGCATATAGATAGTATCTACTTGTCCAAGCCCAGGCAGCAAAGCATATTTGAAGACTTACATCACAGCCTTCAAACCATGCTTCGTATTTTTTAAATAAGGTCTAAATTATAAAATTTAGATTGAACAATAAAATGTAAAAGCTCTTACAGTGCAAAGCAAAGTAAAGCAAGACATAAAGACTCTAATAAAATTGTAGATATTACTGTCAAGTACATGAATAATGAATACATAATCAATGACAGGAACAAAGGTATTATTACAGATTTATGTTAATTCAGGTATTCCTTAACATTTTAATAGTAACATAGTATATTACTTACTAACTTGTATACACCATAGAGACATAAATTAGAAAACCAAAGGAAATCAAATTGTATGTTACATACCAAGCAAAAAAGGGGGGGGTAGCAACAGTTGGAAATTATAACACTGAAGTAGAAAAGAAGTTAAAATCACAGAACACAATTAACAATCTTATAGAAAATGAATTAAATAACTAGTTAGTTGCTTTAATGCCACATAAAAGTTTATATCATCATATACAGGTTTGGAAAACTACAGAATTTAGAGATATTTTGAACATAAAAAGAAATGGCATACACAATGATTTAAACAGTACTTATCAGGAATACTAAATTATAAGCTACAATTCAACTGTATTAGGAAAGTAAACAAAAGATTTTACTACAAGGTCATAAAAATTAAGAGTATGTTCTTATCCATAGGTTGTTTTAAGGAGATCATTTAATTTCATGTTTTGAAATCTGATGGGTAACATTACCAACGTCTACCTGAGAATACTAAAGAATTAGGATACTTGTATCTATAAAGAAAAAAAAAGAAAACTAGTCTAAATTGAGGAGCAGATGCACAACTATGCATATAAAGATTTTTCATTTTAGAATAAAGATGTCAAGAAAATTTCCATTAAGGGATTTTCAAGTTAAAAAAATGCATTACTCTGATTTATCAATACTTATTCTTTACATCATATGTTTGGAAAACTATGTCAGTCTATACCCTCCTCAAACAAAATGCCTCTTTATATTAAGAACATAAGTACGTTAAATGACTATAATTCTATGAATAACATCTTCCATCATATGCAATAACTCTGATTTGAGTATAACAGAAAATAACAGTTCTGCTTTCATATCTTGGTTATCTTCTCAAGATTCACAGAGAAATACGTACAAAATGTTTTTCACTCTTTCTACTCTGATAATAACTCCTAATGACAATGAAGGATGAGATTAATTCCTAAGCGAAAGGCACAAGTGCGGCTCCACTGTTAAAGCTCTATCTGGGGTGAGGAGGAGAGAAGAGAGAGGAGTTGGGCAGTCCACAAGCTAGTTCACTGCACAGACGGGCATATTAAAACCTTGTCCGCACTTATGTTTAAAGTACACCATTTAAGAAAAACACACCCCAGCCTCCTTTCCATTGCTATCATGCCCACCAAAGATCTGCATGAAGATCCTTACCTGAATAACAGCACTAAACCAGCAAGTACTGCCAACATTCTTTAGTCCCACAGGAGTTTTGTCCTGTCTTTTTCTATCATAAGGGTTTCGAGAATCCCTCCAAACTTCTGTAGGCGTTCTCTTTAAACAGGCTTTATTTTCTGCTATGCTGGCTTCAAGAACTCTTAAGCAATGAATGAAAATGATAAAAAAAAAAAAAGTACACTATTAATTTAGTGCTGTAGCCCAGGAAATATACCACAAACTAAAGATTTTAATTACTTAAGCTGCGGATCATGTATCTGGGGAATTAATATTAAACACTAACTTTACTGAAGTAGAAGTTAGTTTTCTTTAAGAACATAGCAGTGGCAAACAGATTAAGAGACATGCAGCCTTTTTTCCTAAGAAAAAGGAAATTTCAAATGTAAAAAGGCAGTGTTATCAAACAGAAAATACATTATGTTAAATTATGTTTCAACAAACTTGATGTTTAATACCAGGAATATAGCACCTATGTAAATGTTCTAAGAAATCACTCTAGTAAATATTTATAAAATAAAATAATGACTAGATTATTAATAATAATTGGTTTGGATCATCAAGAAAACATTTCTAAACAAACTGCACTTTTACTCCACTGACCATTATTTCCTTTTCTATTAAACAAAAAAGAAAAGGTAAATTCTAGAGTTCCTTTCAGTTCCAGGGTTCTATGACTCTATGACAGCTAAATAAAGAAAATAGTTTTTCTTCACCCAAAAGCTTACCTACATAGATATCAGAATAATAAAAGATTTATCTCTTCAAAATAAGCTTATCTAGAGAATATCTTAAATGCATCTAAACATGGCAAGAATAATGTAACTTTGCTTAATCATGCTTTTCTTCCTAAGCAGCAACAACATGCTGCTGTTTGCTTGTTCAAAACCTGTCACTTACTACTCTAAATAAGCATAACTAATATTCAAAGTGTCTTAACCCATTTTGTGTTAATTAAAAAGACTTCATCAAGAATAAGTTTTTCAAACATTTTGGCTACTTAACAAAATCTCATTCATGCTACACCATCTTTATTTTCAATTCAGGCCCTATCAGATTAATGTCAAATTCATATAGCTATATATATTCCCTAATTATGGGGGGAAAGTAAATTATACTTTTATCTTTAACAGTATTAAGATATTTTTAGATACAATAAGATTCATCACTTAAACTAAGTTATGTGAATACAGGATAAAGTCTCTTTTGGAATCAATGAAACCACATCCTAAAAAGTAGCAGGTAACAACATGACACGTTGAAATGCAAAGATCAAACTCAAACATTTATAAATGAACAGTTTAGAGGCGCCTGAGTTGCTTAATTGATAAGTGTCTGACTCTTGATTTAGGCTCAGGCCATGACCTCACAGTTCGTGGAAATCAACCCCTCTCTCTCTCTCCCTCTTTCTCTGCCCATCTCCCACCTGGACACATGTGAACTCTCTCTCAAAAGAAATAAACTTTAAAAAATAAAATAAAAATAAAAATGAAAATAAACAGTATGCAATACCTCTGTAACTTTTAAAACTGCAATTTTAGCAACAGTACTCTGCCCAAAAATCAGATCTCACATGCAACCACAGCCCCTAGGAGGCTTTTTCTTGTAAATTATTTACCACTAAAAGGTACCAGAACTCCTTGGAAATATTTAGTTAGGTGAAATGGGTCAGAGAAAGAATTTATCTAGAACATCCCACTATTACCAAGTTTTTAAGAACATAAAGGGGGAAAAAAAAAGTAAAAAAGCCAACTTGAAAGACATCCTACTGTTCAAATTTACAGTTCCATATTACAAAATAATATACTAGAACAAACTGATTTTGTACAAGGAAATTAGTTTACGCTCAAAAATGTTAATATACGGTATACAAAAGGGAAATATAACACAAAAGACTGCTGTATATAAGAAGGTATAGTTAACTTTTTATTGACTTTTACAAATTAGAGTGCGTTCATTTGACAATTTTGTTCTTTTTGCAATGCATATGTATATTTAGGAGTATAAATAAAGAAACTTATTTCAGCATTGGTAAATAGTGTTATAATGAATAAAACAAGCAATGAGAGATTGCTAGAGAAAGTAGCGATATCACAAATAAGAAAAGAAGAATTAGTCCCAGTGGTCTTATGTAAAAGACATCTTCAACTCAGTCACACGGTAGATCTCATCATTCATTGTAACAAGAATACGGGTTTTAAAGAAATAGGTTTGTGGTAATATCCCTACAGCACACCACATGGCAGACCTATCACACTAAAAAATGGTGGACGAAAGACTGCCATGACTTTGTGATCTTAATTTAGAGCTTACAACACATTCAGTTTTGAACCACCAGTGACTTACAACATACTTCAGTGAGTCTCCTACCACCTCTTCCTGGCTCCTAAAAAACTATTAGTACATTTATCACAGTGCACCAAGAATATTTTTACTCAGCAAGTCTCTCCCATCAGCATCTGGAGGGCAAAAACACAGATTTCTTTCATTCCTAGAGCACATACGATAAATACTAAGGGCTAAACAAATGTTAAAAGTAAAACGATTAAGATATTAGATGTGGCTATGTCTTTGCTTTTTATTTAGCAAAAGGCCAATCTCTAGCCCAAATATTACTTTATTCTCAAGACCCCATCCCTTTTCTATAGTCTAGTACTGGCAAAATGAATATAAACTTTCTACAATGCCAGGCTCTACATAAATAAGGGTTCCTTCCCTGACCTCACCAGAGTAAAGGTACTGATACTACCCATGCTCTGAAATAAAAAGTATGCAATAGCTACAAATCCAGATATTAAGTCTGCCAGCCGAGAGAGGGGGAAAAAAAAGCAAAACTAACACTGCAAATATCAGAGAGCTTAGAAAGAGCTTATAGCAAAATATAGCAAGCCGAGAGAGGCAACCTCAAAAGCCACAAATCAAAAACCAATCCCTACTACCCATCACCTGCTTTCTTATCTTCTCAACACTGGCCATGACCATGCAGCAATAAAAAAGATGACAAAATGTTTTGCTCTTTTCCTTCCACACTCTATATGGAATATTTAAAACACAAACGCTCGTTTTTCCCATTAAATTTTTATAGTACAGATTTTGGCTTTTGGGTTTTTATGCTAGTTTTATTGTGTTTGCAGTGTTAATTATATTTAACTTATTTAAATTGCATCATAGCAGTAATGTTGAATACATCCCACTTTAGATCAACTAAGTACATTGAGGGAAACGTCATACTCACTGAAAAACACACATATCATTTAAGCTGTATAGACCAACAAAAAAAGAATATGAAAAAGAAAGAGGGAAGGGGCGGGGGAAGGGCAGGGGGAAAGAGGGGAAGGAAAGTGAAAAGGAGGGAGGGAAGGAGGAAAGAAGGAAGAGAGGAAAATTTTGTTGATGTTCCTTTTTTTAAAAAATGGTATTATTAGGATCACACTATATCCATCGGTCAGTTTAAGGGAACTGACCATTTTTACAACATTCAGTCCTCCAATCATACAACATGTTTCCAATTATTTAGATATTCATTAATGTGTCTCAATGATATTCACTAATTTTCTTCTTGGAAGTTCTTGCACATTCATTAAATTTATTCTTGTCTTTCACAGTTTTATGTTATAAATGGCAGCTTTTTAAAATTTCTCCCTGTCATTCCTTTTGTATATAGAATAATTTTTGCATATTGATTATCAATCAACATGGCTCAAAGCATCCTTTTTTTGGAAAGAGTACTTTGTAGGGGATAATTTGCATACAAGATACACAATCTTGAATGTACAGCTCAGTGATTACCACCCAGATCGAAATACAGAAAATATCCATTATTCTAGAAAATTCTCTCATAGCCTTTTTACAACCAAGAATGTCCTTTCCACCTCCCAGGAAATCACCATTCGGACTTCTATCACTGTAAATTAGTTTTGCCTGTCCTTAAACATCACAGAAATGAAATCATACAGCAGTTACTCTTTTGTGTCAAGTTTTAATTGTTCAGTTTTTAGTTATTAGCAATAAAACTAATGGACTCCTTTTTCAGGGGTCTATACCTAGGAATGGAAACACTACGTACTAGCATAGCATATGCTGAAATTCATCATAAGGACCCAATTTTCCAAAGTGGGAATTCCATTATACACCCCTACCAAGAATACATGACAGTTCCAGGTACTCCCTGTGCTGGCCAATATTTGTAGTAGTCCTGCTGTTTCATTTTAGCCATTGTGACAGAGGTACTGTGGTGCCTGTTCTCTAATGGGACGACTCGGCACGTCTGCACTACCCAGATGGCCACACTGCTGCAATTTTACCCAACAAGACAACATATCCGCAATCACATGGTGCAATACAAATGAGGAGATTCTATGGTTCTGACACAGAGGCTACCACTGCCTGCCCGTCAGGTATGTGACTCCTGACAAAAGTTGGTCTGTTTCTCTGGTGGTGAGGCAGGACACACTGTATGGGATAAGGCTCCTGCCCAATTCTGGAAGACTGACTACACAGAACCTTTGGCCACTCGCTCACCTCTCCCCATTTACTGGCCTCTGCCCTTCTTGGGAAGAGCAGTGGTGCTCCACTATTGACAGTTTCCAGTTAGAGCGTTGCTGTTCCCATCTAATCAGTCAATTCTGGCCACAGTCTTGCATTCCTTGAAACTAATCTGTTTCATATTTTCAATTTTTCCAGAACCCTTGTAATCTGACAATGGTCAGAAATGACTCAAAAAATACGGGTGCCTGGGGGGCTCAGTCGATTAAGCGTCTGATTTCGGCTCAGGTCATGATCTCTTGGTTCGTGGGTTCAATCCCTGTGTCAAGACTCTGTGCGGACAGCTAGCTCAGAGCCTGGAGCCTGTCTTCAGATTCTGTGTCTCCCTCTCTCTCTGACCCTCCCCTGCTCATGCTGTCTCCCTCTCTCAAAAATAAATAAAAACATTAAAAATTTTTAAGAAAAAGAAATGACTCAAAAAATGGAATAGTAATTAAATAGTAATTAAAGCATTCTATGGATCTTCTATGATCCACAGGCATCTGGTATTGTTGAGCCTTAGTATTATTTTCACAAACCAACTAAAACTATTTATAATTGACTGCCTCACCTGCTCCTGTTCAACACAGGCAGTTTCCTCTCACAGCAGCTTCCTAAGACCAGGGTGAACAGGGCAGGAGTTAAGATCCATTTTAAGGGCGCCTGGGTGGCTCTGTTGGTTAAGTGTCTGACTTAGGCTCAAGTCACGATCCCACCATTCATGAGTTCAAGCCCTGCATCGGGCTCTGTGCTGACAACTCAGAACCTAGAACCTGCTTCAGATTCTGTGTCTCCCTCTCTCTGCCTCCTCCCACTCGCATTCTGTGTCTTTCTCTCAAAAAAAACCAAACATTAAAAAAATTATTTTAATAAAAAAAGAGAACTATTTTAAAAATTCAGAATCTCACCATAACCATTCCTGGACATGATGCTTTTTTCTTTCCCTAATGACCACAGCAGACCATTCTGGTTGGTAAACCCCCTACACCAGGTAGCTCCCAAACTTAACTCCAGCTCAGACCCCTGGATTTTCTCATTGGACTGAATGGTCTTGGAGTGTAAAAAGTGAATAGTCAGCTGAGCACACTGCTCACTCAGCTCCTCTACAGCGGCCCATGGAGGAGGCCCACATGGGAGGCACAATGAGCCCCTGTAAATTTTGTAAAAATTTCTTTTTATCTTCTTGCACCTACCCTTCTAGATGAAAGGTCAGGTTCAAGTAGAAAATTATTGCAAAAAGAGGTAAAATTACAACTACCAGAATGGTACATACTGATTCTGTAGCAGTGGAGACAGTACACCACCTCACGTTCAGTCTTCTAGAACTGCCCTTGGAAGCTGACTCACAAGGAAAAGTGCCCTGGTGAGACTTTCCTCAGTTTCACTGAGGAAAGAATCCTGGCAGTTCTTTTCATTCACTGAATATCATTTCATGATTTTCGTGTGCCTTACTACTGTGTAAATTTGTGTCATTTTTCACCTTCACTGTCACTATTTTTAGGATAATTCCACCTTTTTTCTCTGTGAATATTTTTAAGATTTTCTCAGTCTCAAGAGTTCTGGAGTATCATTATCATGAATCGAGGTGTGGGTTTCTTTCAATTTTCCCAACTAGGATTTGTTGGGTTTTGTGAAATTATAGGTAATTTTTTCTGTTTCTGAAAAATTCTCAATGATTATCTCTTTAAATTTGGCTTTGGAGTCACTCTCTCCTCTCCTTCAGTAATACCAATTAAATTATGTTAAACCTACTCACTTTATTTTCCATGTCTTTAACCTATCTCCATATTTTTCATCTTTTTTAGCTATCTGTTACAAGTTGGAGAATTTCTTCTCCTACACACCTTAAAGTATAATATGTTTTTTAGCTACTTCTTTTTTGTGTGTTTTTTGTTTGTTTTTATTTGAGAAAGAGAGAGAGAGAGAGAATTCAAGTGCAAGTGGGGAGAGGGGCAGAGAGAGGGTGCGAGAATCCAAGGAGGCACCATGTTCAGTGCAAAGCCCGATGCAGGCTTCAATCACACACCCTGTCATCATGACCCCCCCCCTTCTTTAGCTATTTTTAATCTATTAAGCCTATTCTGTTTTCTCTTCTAGTATTACCTTGATAATTCTCATTTTCATTTCCAAAAGATATTTTCAGTTCTTTTTTAAATGTGCTAGGTCATATTTTCAAAGGTCATATTGTCAAGGATTTCTTCTCTCCTTTAAAAGCTAAAGCATAACTCTATCAATCACAGTATCTAAATACCCTTTTACTGCCTACTGTTCTTGCAGATTCTCATGGTAATTTTTTTTCCAAGTGTGTGTGGTGCTGTAGAGTTACTGAAGGGGGTTCTCCGAGGCCAAGGATGAAGACACTTTCCTAGACTAAGAATATACTTTTGATTCTGCCAGGACCTAGAGACAACACAAAACCAACACCATTCAACACTAAATTCCCCATGGCGCCTGGGTGGCTTGGTCAGTTAAGGATCCAACTCTTTTTTTTTAAATGTTTATTTATTTTTGAGAGAGATCGCGAGCCAGAGAGTAAGCAGGGGAGGGGCAGAGAGAAAGAGAGAGACAGAATCTGAAGCAGGCTCCAGGCTATCAACACAGAGCTCGAATTGGAGCCCAAACCTATGAACCGTGAGATGGAGACTGGCGTCGAGGTCAGACCCTTAACTGACTGAGTCACCCAGGCACCCGTCTGACACAGTACGATTTACATATGTGCTTATTAACTGCACATTTTACACTTTACATTTTTTTAACTGTAACTTATAAAATCTACACATACCACAAAGACTAACATTTTGCAACTAAATTAGTGTGACATTTTACTTCTACGGAGTATAACTTTATGTAAAATTTTATGGCATATTACAATACATCAAATCTCTGCAATGTTATGTACAATAAAAATATTTATAAAGTACTCACTATTTTAAAAGTATATTAAAATTTAAAATACCAAGAATAAAAAAGAACATTATCTTAAGAGATATAGGTTCCCATTTGTACAAAAATGAGTATCTAGAACAATAAATAACATATACATTAAATAACAAATTAGGAATAGTTTTAATTTCTAACTTGCAAGTTATTTTTATTTATTAACTAATTAGTAATATGCTGTTTTATTCAGAAAACACATGATATAAAACTAGTGACACTATTTGATATATAAGCTTCCAGACTTTTTTTGTATACTAATATGAATTCACTTAAATAATAATATACATACTTTTAAAAACAAGATTTGCATTATAGTATACATTCTATTTTATAATCTTTTACACTTACTAGATCATTCCCCTTAAATATGAAATCCAACTCACCTATTTCATGTTTAAAATATGAAATATCAAAGTTTAAGTACTGCAAAGTTTTATAATTATTCAAGACAATTATTTCATTCCAATCTATTTTTTGAAGCAAAAACAAATTTTACTATTTCTCTATATCCTTCACCAAAAAAAGCTGAATTAAAATGTCTAAAGATAATGTCTAAATTTTTGGTTTTTCATTTAAAATTGCTGGCATTAATTGAAATTAGCCCCAACTGAAACAAAAAAGAATTTTAATTTAAGTCTTTCCATCTTAATGTCTTACAAAGTAACATTTAAAGACATTAAAAAGTATTACTAGAAAATTTATGTGCCTTTGCTAAACACAGCATTTTGAGGCATCTCCCGTCATACAGTAATCTCAGATTACTTAGAATGAAATACATTTTTGATATCGTGCCAAGGGAAATTATCTGAGAAAGCTGGTACCTTCTGCTACCAAACAACCACATCAGAGGGTAATGAACACTGGAGTCGTAAGATTTACCTCAGTTGTGTGCTTTTGGAAAATCATTTAACTTCTTAAAAGATCATTCACCTTCAACTAAAGAGTTACCACTACATCCACAAAGCTGTTTACAAGATTATAGTTATAAAGATTGTTTTAAAATATACATTGTTCCATGAAAAAATTCAATTTATTTTTATTTGATCCACTGATGAATCAGAATGTTTCAAACTAAAAAGTTTTTATTATTAAATCAAAAGATGCATTCGATCACACATCTTGGAATTTAGCCAATTTAAAAAAAAAAACAAACCTATAAATATACTATTGTATTATAGATCAGAAGATAGATAATCAAGGCCCATGGGCTATATCCAGTTGGCAGCCTGTTTACAAAATCAAGATTTATTGGACCATAGCCACACTCATTACATTACGTATTATCTATGGCTGTTTTGGCACTACACTACTCGAGCTGAGTAACTGTGACAGAAACCATGTGGCCAACAAAAGCCTAAAACATTTACTACTGGCCCTTTACAGAAAAAGGTTGCTAACCCCTGCTATAAATGACTATAAACTGAATCGGGCAGTATATCCAAAAGAGATGAGGGGGAGAAGAATAATCAAGAAAATAATTAAACGTACACCTAAATTAATGCCTTATAATGCCATTCCAAAATCCTGAAAATCTAAGCTCCAAATGCAATGAGAACTAGAATATGAAACTTTTGGTTACAGAAAATATAAAAACAGTACTAAAGTTTATTAGTGATGTATTTAGATTAAAGTCAATTATTATTTGTTATAAATAGTACTTACATCTACTTTATACAAATCGTGTTTTTACCTGCTAATGGCTTGCTCCTCATCAGTTATTCCAGTCTCCCTGAATGCCCTGTTTGATTCCGCCAAACTCAAGGCAATTGCTCTCTGAAGATCATCTTTATCATCTCCAGTGAGATCAATCACATCTGAAAAGCAAAACTATCTTTCTCAAAATTAAAAGTCAAACAAAATAAAGGTAATTCTCATCATAGGGATTGTACTCCCATATATCCTTTCAAACCAAAGTCAGCACCAACTTAGTTCTCCGTAAGAGCCTCTCTGAGGGGAATGCAAACACATTTTACATTGGTTCTATTTTAAAACTTAATGTTCTTCCCTAGATGCCCAAAGCAGTAAGAGCATAAATATTTTTCATTGCAGAGGAATCTCAATATTTACCGTGAAGCCTCTGATTAAAAGCTAATAAGCAAAAAGACTGCTAAAAAAATAGGTTCTTTCCCAGCAAAAAATTGAAATCAACATAAAGTTATATTTATGCTTTCTGAAGTTAATCCAAATATATACTCATTACAATTCATGCATGCTACCACCTACACATTATCTATCAAAGTGTAATAATAACAGAGATCTCAAAAATTATGTTTCAGAAACTGACCATAAAATATGTTTATATATGCATTTTTTTAAAGACTGGAAGAATGTACTAAACTGTTAACAGTAGTTATTTTGAGTGTTATGGGAAGAGGAAGTATCGGGACCTTTCACTTTCTATTTTAAACACTTGTCTACCATCCGGATTACTGAATGAACATGCAGTCCTTTTCATTCAAAAAAAGCAAGAAATATACACATAAATGATACTATTTTCTTTTGTGAGAAAGAAAATAGCCTTGGTGCTATAAGTATTATTCTTCCAAAGAATAACGGCTACAACTATTACTACCCTCAGAAAAAAACACTTTTTAATCCAATTCCCTAATATATATTGGCCAATTTCCTTCACTCAAAAGATGGCAATAATACCTCCAACTACCCTAAGAACCATAACATATTACTAAGTAGGGGACTACACAACAGCATGGTAAGAAAGAGAAAAAGCTACAACTGTTATTACCTTATCTTTGTGAGGTTGGGCTTATGGCTGCAGGTATTCTGGAGAGCTTTTATATTGAGCCACCTTAAAAATAATTTTTTTGGCTGTAAATCTTATAAAAGAATTTTTCAAGAATGGAAATGTGAAAAGGGGTTGGCAATTGGAAATAAGGTGCCTGTATTTTACCAACCGACTGTAGGGTTATATATAGTTACTCAAAAGAATATGCCACACTTAGGGAGCAAGAAATAATGTATACTGATAGTTTTAAAAGTCTACTTCTATTGTTATCCACATTTTCTTTCTCTGAACAACAGCTTACAAGATTATTAGAAATATTAGTTGGCTATTGAAGGTGTTTTTTAAATGTCTTTAGAGAGTACAACAAAACCTCATGAAAATGTAGTAAAGGGGGGGTCCAAAAAAATTCAGTCAAGTAAAATGTAGAACAGAATACAGTAAGGTAACTAAAATGATGGCGCATGCCTACACAGACCAGCAAGCCAAAGTGTCCTAAGTCTTGCTTAAAAGACCCAAGTCCATCTAGACAACAGTTGCAGATGGATGTCACCCGGGTGTAGCTATCCAGCCCAGCTTAAAAACTGTTGAAGCAGCAGTGAGGACTAGAGAGGCACAAATGGGCCTCAAAAACTGAGAACTACCTTGGTTATTAAATGACTAGAACTCAAGTGAGTAAAGAAACAATAATGGAAGTGACAAAAAAATCATTTGAAAATCACAAAGCCGAAAAACTGGTATGTGGGATATGATTAACTAGCCCTCAGACTCCAGTCTCTCATCCTCCTAGTGTGCTTTCTTCAGCTACAAAAGCTAGAAGATTAAACAAACAAATCTAGTTTCCCAATTTACTTGCAGCTAAGGCTCTGAACAGAATTTAGGTTGCACCAGCCAGATGCACTAACACTGAACTGAGAAGGCAGGAGTGAGGGGGAAACCATTATCCTGCTGCTTTTGGCTATTTTCTCCAGCATGACTGAACAGATACGTGTTGTTCCACAGAGCATTCCAGTGTCCAATTTCCAGATTCGGGATGTCAAGAGATAGAGCAGAAGTGGCAACTAGACTCCACATTCCAATGTTCGGGCCCAGCTCAGTGGCAGTTACCTAACCCTGACTGCTTGTTCTCTTGTTGCAGCTCCAGAAGTATGTTCTTGAACTGTCCCAGAGGCAGCCTCCTGATTCACTACCTGCCTAACTGTGGCACAGGGAGCTGCTTCCTAGGCTGGCCAGTCCTGCAAGAATCTGGGGATCATTTCCGAAGGCTGGAGATCCCTGCTCTAGTACTTCCAGTGATTTTTTTTAAGAACCCAATCCCCTGTATTAAACTTCTTCACTAAAACTATCTGGAGTATCCGCTGGGTACAGAAGTGCTGATGCATAGGAGCACTTGTACCCCAATGTTGATAGCAGCAATGTCAACAATAGCCAAAACATGGAAAGAACCTAAATGTCCATCACCTGATGAATGGATCAAGAAGATGTGGTATATATACACAATGGAGTACTACATGGCAATGAGAAAGAATGAAATGTGGCCATTTGTAGCAAAGTGGATGGACCTCGAGGGTGACATGCTAAGCAAAATAAGTCAGGCGGAGAAGGACAGATATTATATGTTTGCACTCATATGTCTAACAGGAGAACAGGAGAAACCTAATGGAGGACCAGGGGGAGGGGAAGAGGGAAAGAGAGTTGGGGAGAGAGAGGGATGCAAAACCTGAGAGACTACTGAATACTGAAAATGAACCGAGGGTTGAGGGGGAAGGGGGAGGGAGGAAAAGAGGTGGTGGTGATGGAGGAGGGCACTTGTGGGGAAGAGCACTGGGTGTTGTATGGAAACCAATTTGACAATAAACTACTTTAAAAAAAACTATCTGGAGTATTTACTGTGTCGTGTCTGACAAGTAAAACAAACTGGCTAGAACAAAAACTCATTTAGAAATACCAACAACTTATAATTAGAGCTTTTTATAATTTAATTGTAGCCCAAGCAACACAAAAGTAAAAAACAAGGCAAGATGTTTTAACCCTATGTCAAAAATAACTGCAGTTGTGAGAAATGAATATACCATCATAAGAATAAAGAATAAATCTTTCCACCATAGTAGCAAATCTCCAAGAGTAGTCAATGAAGCCTTGGGGATTCCCCCAGGATGCTAAAAGGGTCCCATAAGTAAAAACTATTCTCATAAAAATACCAACATGCTATTTGCCTTTTCTCCTGTGGTCATCTTTGCACTGATGATGCAAAACAATGGTGCATAAAACAGCTGCAACTGCACAAATCGAGGCAGTTGCACGAGTTCTTTGAGCAAGTCACTGTATCACAACTATGCACCCTCACTATTCCAAAACACATCCAGGCTTTCTTAGATCCTTCAAAAAAAGGGAATATTTTATTAAATCTCAAATATTGATTTACATATTCTATTAATCTTATGTGACCAAATAGAAAGTATGCATAGTACTTCTGCTGCATCCAAAATCAGCTTTTGCTCAAGAAAAAACACTAGCTGGGTGGCTCAGTTGATTAAGCTTCCAACTCCTGGTTCGGGCTCAGGTCAGGATCTCACAGATCGGTTTGTGAGTTTGAGGCCCTCATCAGCTGTGCACTCACAGAGCAGAGCCTGCTTGGGATTCTTTCTCTCTGCCCCTCCCCAACCTGTGAATGCTCAAAAAATAGAGGTGTGAGGCAAATCATGAGAGACTTTTGAATGCTGAGAACAAACTGAGGGCTGAAGCAAGAGGGGGGAAAGGGAGGGATGGTCATGGAGAGGGGCACTTGTGGGGAAGAGCACTGGATGTTATATGGAAACCAACTTGGTAATAAACTATATAAAAAAAGTTAGTATAATGCTTGAGTTGCAAGCCGGCTGAACTAACACTCTTTTTTTCATGGAGCACTATTTTTACTTGAAGAAACAACCAACAATGACTACTCAAACTTCAAAATTTGGCAGATACTCTCTCAAGAATAAACAAAGTGATCCTGTCACCTGAGGTAGAACAAATGAGAATATGTGCTGCCAAGGATTAATTTCAAGCAAAACTGGTAACTTTGGAAAACTTGTTTCTACCACTATGCACATATCTTCCCAACACTCAAAGACTTCAACTTTTATTTGGTTCATAATGGAGACATTCTTCCAATATTTGGAAGGAAATCTTCTGTGGTGTTGTAAAATCATGTGTAAGTAAACAATCCATCAAAGAGCAAGATAAGTGATAAAGACGCTAGGAGCATCTTAATGTCTAATATTTGGTCTTTGAGCCATTTCCTGACACAGAGTTCCTAAATCATTTGGAATTTCCTGGGTGACAGGAACATCTTTTGTTCTAATGAGATGACTCCTGGTGGACTCCTGTACAGCTCAGGATGAACTGAGACTCACCAGCTCCTGCATAACTTCAGGATGAATGCTGCCCACCAGAAAAACCAAGCCATGATGAGAAGCTTGGAACGCTGAGAGGAACTCAAAGGAGAGGGGAGAAGGGCTAGAGATCAAGTTAGCAATCCGTCATGTCTACCTGATGAAACCGCCATAAAATTCCTTGAAGTACAGGCTCAGAGAGCTTCCAAACTGGGGAACATAGTCATATGCTGGGAGAGTGGCACACACCAACTCTAGGAGACAGAAGCTCCAGCTCTTGGGACACCTCCAGACCCTACCCTATGTACCTCTTCATCTGGCTGTTCATCTGTGTCCTTTAGCATACCCGTTTTTTTTACAATAAAACTGTACGTAATAGTAAGTGTTGTCTTGAGTTCTATGAGCCGTAATTGCAAACTATAAAAATCAAGGAGGGGGTGGTGAACACCCCCAATGTGCAGCCATGTCAGACAGAAGTGTGGGTAATGGCATCTGAAGTGAGGGCAGTCTTGTGGGACCGAGAGCTTGTAACTTATGTAACTTGATGGACTCCAGGTAGACAGTATCAGAATGGAATTGAATCACAGGACACCCAGCTGGTGTTGGAGAACCTGTCAGAAGTGGGGGAAAACGCATACATCTGGTGTCAGAAGTATTGTGAGTGTAAACAGAGGAAGAAACAAGCAATCGTAGTCTTTAATGCTAAAAAGGATAGGTTGATCAGACTATTGGTCTTTAGCTGAAAAGCTGAGACTTTTTCTTTTAAGCAATGGAGGAGGTTTACTCATTATTTGCAGTTTTACTTCAGTTACAGTAATTTTCTACATGATGTTCTTATTACTCCATAAAGCTTATTTCCATTTTAGATATTTCAGAACAATATACAATCCTCAAAGACTATTATAACCTACTCATACACCAAAAACATGATTTTCAGACCAGATATTACCAAATTAAATGTTATATCAATAGAATGCTTAAACATGAGTTTTTCTAGAGTTGGAAGAACAATTTCTCCTAAAACATGAAATAAGTAATGAACTACTAATTTCACAATGAAAACTAGCACCCTCTGAGCTTCGTATATTCATATATTCGAACAGGAACAGAGAATAAGCTTGGCTATAAACAATTTCTAATTGAACCAATTTCTAATTTCAATTGTAAAAATTTAGCCTTTGTAAAAATTCCATCCAAATATCAGAGTATTATGAATATTTTTATAAATGTGCCAAAGGAATATCTCAGTAAAACACCAAAATGTTTCAACCAACCCTCCTCTAGTACTAGTGTGAATACAACTCAAGAACACAAATGTGTGTTAGCTGAGTAACACTATAGAAAGTCACAGATTACAAGAGACTATAAACAGTAACCTCCAACATTTTCAAGTCTGCCCAAATTAAAACACATTTGCTGTCAAGTCAGAAATAAACATACCAAAACATAACAGTCACCTTAATAAATCTTTCACCCTCCAAAGAATTACCATTTGAGTAAAACTTAAATACCAACTATGAAACATTTCTGTTTATTCCAAAATACAGGCTGTCATCAACTTAACAATGAATTAGAAGTCAAATGTATGCATTATTTATAACTAATAATTCATTTCCCCATGAAAATGTATATTAATGACACGAGGCTTCCAAGTTAGTTTCCAAAAGCCAATTTAGCCCATAGTACAGTTGAACTACAATCCATGTAACGTTCTCCCATTGTTTTCCTTACCTACACAAGGTTAAACCTAAGGGAAGTCCTTCACCACCAGCAAAGATTTCTAGGCAGGGAAGTGATGAGTACAAAGAACTCATCGGGAAGTACTGAACAAGAGTTTGACAAGCATTGTGATGATACGTACCAGGAAGGGGCAACTGGAAGAAAACCCATATAAACAAAAAACAGCCAGAATTGCAAACTAAATAATGATTTGGGGAGATTATAAATTAAATATAAAGTTAAATATAATTTTAATTTTATATAAAAATGTAATATATGTAAATATATATATAATATATATAATATAATATAATATAATATAAAAATATAATATATATAAAAATCCCTGGGCCATCAGAAGGATGGGGATGCCTTAGGAGAGACAGGCAAGTGTGATCAAAGGGATGGTCAGCAGAATGGAAGCAAGAACACTAGCATGCTCACCCTCATCACTCTGCCTCACCAAGGATCCTCACCATTCATCGCCTGAGCCAGATATACTCCACCCAGCCTGGGATGTACTTGCCTCACACATCCACAGGTTTACTCCCTAACTTTACTCAGAGGTCTATATAAATGTGAACTCATCCAAGAGATGTTCCCCGACTGACCCCTGCTCGGCACACCTCATGCCTGACCTACAACCACATCCCCGTCACCTTCTGTTCCTTCACCCTGCTCGACCGTTTTTCATGAACTTAATGCTGCCTGGCATTATTTATTTATTGTTTACTGTTTGTCTTTCCCCTCTGTAAACTGAGACTCTGTTTTCTAAAGACCTAAAAAAGTACCAGATACGTAAGAGGCAATCAATAAATATTTATTAAATAAAAGCTAAATCTAGGGTATGGAAAAGAGATAAAAATGAGTGAGTCATCTTCACTCACAGTGACCCTAATTAGAATACTTAACAACATATGCTTTATCTACCTAAAATTTTTCTAGTAAGTTCCAGGACCAATGCCATAATAAAGTATCATGTTAGAACAATACTTAAAAGCAAGAAGACATACACAGTGTAATATACCTCAAGGAGACCAATGTTTCCCACCGCACACTCAGCCCCAAAGATGTTCCTACTTTTCCAATCTTCTCACTGCTGAATTCAGATTCTCTCAAATAATGAGGTTCAAGAGAACTTACTGTGATGATAGAAGTGTACTATTAATTTGCACTGTCCAATATGGTAGCCACTAAGCACATGTGATGATTATTGAGCACTGAAAATGTGTCTAGCACAAGAGAGGAACTACATTTTAGTATTATTTTACTTTATATTTTAAATTTAAGTTCCCACATGTGACTCCAGGCAACTATATTGAATAGCTCAGCTCAAAATGGTCTTGTTCTTTTTTTGATAATAGCTACTGACATTATGACAGTACTAGTAACAAAACTGAAGAGAAGAGCAGCCATTCCTGAGTTTGTCATAAACTGCACTGGTTTCCAACTTAGACTGTGAAAATAATTAAGCATTCAGTATTAGTCAACAAAAGCTATAGCCCATAGCTATCATTCTGCAGTAAAATTTAAGAAAACTCATAAATTTGGAGCGCCTGGGTGGATCAGTTGGTTAAGTGTCCAACTTCAGCTCAGGGCATGATCTTATGGTTCATGGGTTCAAGCCCTGCGTCGGGCTCTATGCTGACAGCTCAGAGCCTGGAGCCTGCATCGGATTCTGTGTCTCCCTCTCTCTCTGCCCCTCCCCTGCTCATCCTCTCTCTCCCTCAAAAATAAACATTAAAGTAGATATACACAAAATTCATAAATTTACACAAGTCATTCTGCCGTACATGTCTAATAGAATTCTAAGTACACGCTTAGAATAGTGTATAAGCTTAGCCCAGTTGCATCCAACCAGTTACAAGCAACTTTCACCCCACTGTTAACTTATTTTTAAGCTTAACCTTGACTTTTGGTGAATCATCCAAATAGTTTTATGCATTAGAAATCTCTATGAAAAAAGATTTAACTTTCTTTGCATTATTTTTTTCTATCTGCAGTTACTCACTTAACATATTTGAAGAATGGGAAAAATATTACTGTTCAATTAATAATATCCTAAACAGCTTAACATAAGTGATTTATCCTCAGGAGAGATGAGAGCACTATACTTGGATCTATGTATCAGTTGTGCTTTAAATCACTTTTAGGCTGGCCAAGCAATATAACCAAGACCAGAATTCTACAACAGAGTCTCTCACTTTCTATGCAATCCTCACCTAATAATTCAATTCTTTTGGGGGGGGGGGATATATTGAGTCTAAATTTATGAAGGATTGGGGCACCTGGGTGGCTCAGTCGGTTAAGCGCCCAGCTTCGGCTCAGGTCATGATCTCACGGTTCATGGGTTCGAGCCCCACGCTGGGCTCTGTGCTGACAGCTAGCTCAGAGCCTGGAGTCTACTTCAGATTCTATGTCTCTCTCTCTCTCTGACCCTCCCCTGCTCATGCTGTCTCTCTCACTCTCTCAAAAATAAATAAAACATTAAAAATTTTTTAATTTATGAAGAACAACTACTTCACAGTCATTCCAATGTGTTATACCCACTTCTCTAAAACTTAAGCCAATATGCGGCATTACTTTGTTTTATAATTACCTACCCAAATCCCTCTTATCTTTTGATCCATACTTTGATTGCTCAATTGTAGCATATCTTGTTCTGGTAGGCATATACTTTTTTCCTGTTTTAAAAAAGTTCAAAAGAATTTAATGGTCATGAAAGAAAGAATATTACTATTTGATTTCAAATTGGGCAAAAGCCTGTACGGTGATGTCAATGACAGAGTTTGCCATAATACAAAAACTTAGCAGAGTCTATTAAGTATACCTATGACATCTCAATGACGATATCCTGCACTGTTTCCCTGTCCCCTTTGCATTAGTACTTTCCACTGCAAAACTCCAGAACAATTTTATTTGCAATTTAAGCAGGAGGTGGGAAGCATTTATTAGACAATCCATAATATCTAATCTGGACAGGAGATCCCAGTAGTGAAAAGAGAGATCTAAATTTTTGCTAATATTACCACAAAGGATTTAGGCCTTTTCTCAAAATTTAATAGAGTATTATAGTATAGAAAATTACCAAAGCAATAAAAAGATTCCAGATACACTACTACTTAATTCCTTATTATGCAGAGTATACTCATTCCTTGAAATGTTTTCTTTTTCTCTCTAAAAGGAAAAGTAAAAATACACTAAAAAGTCCATTAAGCATCCTACTATTGAAAATGTAATTACTTCTTCAATATCAAATGAAGGTTCACAAATTTGTGTTGAATCTTCAAATTAAATGGTCTATTTTTCTGACATACCCAGTTATGCATAAAAGAAAATCTCCCCACAATCCCCAAATGTGACTTCAATGGGATACTACCTATAAGCTAAATTCTTCTAGTCATTAAAAAAGGTACATTTTATTCCTTCTAAAAGAGCTTATATCCACAAGGAGTCTTATATATTTAGCCTTAACGCTTTTGTTTCAAAATATAGAGGTTTGTCAGCACCCCAACCAAGAGATGACACACTTAAAGTTAGCAAGGTTTTTTGTTTATGTTTTAGCCCTGGTTGTAACAGACTTAATACTTAAACAAGAAGGAATAAATTTTTTTTAATTTAAAAAATTAAAAAACATGCCATACTGGAAAAAATTAAGTAAAACTATAGTCATTTCTTAAACAATATATTTCATATAAAATTGAGAAAATGCTCAAAAAGGATTTTCATATTGAGAACCATCCCTTGAAAATTTCCTCACACTCTCTGATTACTCAACATGCCACATTCCCGCAGCACTTCCAGTTTTTCAGTAAAGATCTGTATTTGAATATATAGTTGTAATTACTTCCTATCTTTCCTCCACACGTTTCACCACTTCTTCTAAGACTTAAAAGTACACAAAAGATTTCATTTCTTCTGAGGAATAACAGCACAGTGATTTAAAAACTCTGATCTGGTGAATGCATGACATCTCCTTACCTTCTCATATAACACTATTATGACACAGCCAAATTTAAAAATTTGTTTTAATGTTTATTCATTTTTTGAAGGAAAAATGGGGGAGGGGCAGAGAGAGAGGGAGACACAGAATCTGAAACAGGCACCAGGCTCCAAACTGTCAGCACAGACCCCAATGCAGGGCTCAAACTCATGAACCTTGAGATCATGACCAGATCGAAGTCAGACACTTAACCGACTGAGCCACCCAGGTGCCCCCTGACACTGCCAAATTTAAATGCTGAATCAAGACTATTTCCTAATGTCAATTGTACTTCTTAGAGCATTTTGAAATATGGGTCAAATCTGTTAAATGGAAAAAATGATGGTTACGTCATCTGATATTTTTTCCCAGTTTGATACTGATATAATACAGTCACCACATTCTGTTTTTTCAAGGGTTTTTCTAGACTTTCTGAAAACAACTTTATGGACACACTATCCAAATTACTGAATTACTAACTACAAATTAGCACCTGAGTGAGAAGGATAGCACATTTTATAGATAAAGAAACCACAACAGCACACAATTTGCTCAGTATGATAATCAGTTATAATGAAACCAGAAACTTCCTTTCTCTATCATTTTATATGAAATACAAAATTGCTTAAGGAACATTTTTCAAAAGCTACACACAAAAACACAAAAATTTTAATTATCATTTATAGGGGAACCCATGTCTTCTGAAATCAGGTTGCCTTCTCCCTACGAGCACCTATTTGAAGCTCTCTTCTCTAACGTTTTCACTATTTTTGTCAGCAGTGATGAACAGGTATAACATCTGGCATTATTTGCTGACTTTCACAGAACAAGTCAGACCTCTTCTTTTATTCAGGACAGTCTTATAATCCTAATTCCCCTACCTCCCCTGTTCTATATTAAGAACTCACAGCTCTCAGTCTTGTCATGCTTTCTACTAGAACAGTGAACCACGTTTAGTCAATTTCCTGCTGCCTTCATTTGAACCAAGTGCCTTCAGTCAAAAACTTTTTTTCTTTTTTCTATCCAATTTCATTTTCCCCCAAGTCTCAGAACCTTTAAAGATATTAGACGTTATTCTCACACACTAATTCTTCCTCTATTCATATTACTTCTTTTCCAACTTCTTGCAACAAGCTTCTCAACCTCATTCCCTTTCATTGGTTTTGAAACAGCTTTTTTAAATATATTATCAAAAATAATTCAACAAACACTTTTTGAGTAACGATGCAAATCTAGCACGATGGTAGGAACATCAATGGTCTTTTGCCCTGTTAAGCTTCCTGTCTGGTAAGAAAGGCACAAGCAAATAATTTCAAAATAACACAGTATTCATTAAGGCCCAAGTACGCTCTGGGTGCTAGAGACGTACCCACTAGAGCCAGAAGCTCCTGACATAAGTCTTACAACCCCAGAATTAAGGAGGCTGGGGGTAAAGCTGAACGGCCCACTAGACAAAGGAACAGCAATATAAAGACCAGAGGATTTAAATAGCACTGGGTGGATAAGAACTCCAAGCCATTCTGAATTATCACAGTATAAAGTGAGAAGAAAAAAATAGTAGAAAATGAAGTTAGAGATGCAATAGGAGCCAAACCACTCTGTCTTCAACTTATACATAAACACACGGGGCGGTCTCACATTTATAAAACTTCAGTCATCACCTATTATCTATGTGAGATGGGAGTATTTCAGCCTCAGATGACAAAAGATCATTTGTGGAACAAGAATATTAAGATTATCCTGAAACTTTGAAATTAAAATATTTTACCAAAAAACATTAATCTTTAATGCCAACAGTTCTAAACATCTATGTGAGTAGGTTCTTCCTAGTTGTTTCCTAACTTTGACAAAGTCTACAAACAAAATCAGAGGAGTACCTGGCTGGTTCAGTAGCTAGAGCATGGAACTCCTGATCTCAAGGTTGTGAGTTCAAGCCCCATGCTGGGTGTAGAGATTACTTAAAATCTTAAAAAAAAAAAAAAAAAGATTCTCTTTTCTTCAAATACGAGTTAGTAACCAAACAAATCCAGAATGCATAAAAATAAATACCTACATTTTATATAGTGCAGTTAATTACAGCAAAATGAAACACAGAGGCAACTAAACATATTTTTAAAATATATATTCATATTATAAGAAAAAGTAGAATCCCACATAATCCTTTTCCTACATATGTATATATGTCTGTGTATGTGTGTTTACTTTGTTTCACAGTAATAAACTTTTTTCTAAAATCTTAATTTGGGGGAGGAATAAAGGTTGAAGGAAGGGAAATTCTGTTAAGTGGTAAACCTATCAGTAATTAGAAATAAGTTTACCTTCAAAAATAATACTAAGCCTCTACCAACACTTAAAATCCATAAAACAAATGTTTATGCCCATGTAAAATCATAGAAATGTAGCTGTTCTACATTTCAAAACAATGAATACTATGAAATACTATGAAAGGATATACAACTTAAATATAATATTCTACTACTGAACTGGAAAAAAATAATAATAATACAGCTAATAAGACCATATACTCTTTTCAACTACACTAAAAACCACCAAGGTTAAAGTAGTTCTTTGTCCTTCACCTCTGCTTAAAAAAAAGTAATATATTCCCAAGAAAAGTTTTTCATCACATTCCTATTAAAATATTAAGAGAGAAGTAAACTTACTTGTGTCTGCTTGGCTTCCCACACTGATGTATCTGTCATTGCCAGGAAGTGCTGTTTGATAGTAAGTCGTCTCCTCCTGCTGAGGGGTCTTGGCATCCTTTGCAGTAAGAAAAGCCACTGCTAATTCCAAGTTTCCATTACTATCCTTCAAATATCAAGAACAGAACATCAAACATTTTGGAATAACTCTGTGCATTCTCACATGATTTATTTAATTTTCTCCATAACAAGTAATACTTAAATAACAAAGGTCACTTTTAGATTTGAAATGATTCTATCTGATCCAAATTTTATAGTGTAAATTGATCATAAACAAAATACATTCTATCAATAATTCCCTTTTCTGTTAAGACTACTAATATGATGTAAGTAGTAATTCTATAATTACTTCGTTTTCCATTACCCTCGTTTCTCCTTAAACAAAAGTCAATCACAGACTTATGCTTCTAAACAAATGGACAAACTAAAAAATGTTTTTTGGAACCTGCCATATAAAAGAATGAAAATGAATATTTAAAACACTACTTCTACAAGAAGAACTATAAAAGATACTCCCCTTTAATATATATGCTGACTACATACCCAGAGGCAAACTTAAGTAAATGTCAGACTTGAAGGAAGAAAACGGCAAAATATTCTGAAGCTTGATAGTACAGAGAGACACAGAGAACTAGACAAAAATACTCAATACTGTCAAGATAACAATCCTATCCAAATTAAATATATAAATTTTATGTAGTCTTCACCAAAAGCATTTCTGAATAAAATTATTCTGAAGTTAATTTAGAAGAAAGCAGATGCTAGAAAACTAAGAATTTTTATAATAAAATAATGAAAAGAGACACAACCATCTCCATCTCTACATTGTCTGTAGAGTTAATAATAAATAGAACACTAGCTCTAGGACAGCTAACTGAAACAATGTTAGGAAACCCAGATATATATAATGAAGTGATCTTTGTAACAGAAGGCCAGAACACCTAAGACTATGCAGCCCTCATGAACTTCAGCATCCACACAGACTGTAATAGGAAGCCAGCGGAGGGTTTCGGACAGAAATGACATGGTATGACTTACATTTTAAAAGGATCATTCTGGCTGTGTTGAGAATAGACTATAGGGGAGAAAGGGCTGAAGCAGAGAGTCCAACATGATTTGCTCTCACATTGAAAGAAAGATCAGGATGATTCAAGATTTGAAGCCTGAGCAACTGAAAGATTGAGATCCCAAATCTCCACCTCAACTCCAATTCCAGTTAGCCAGGGAAGAGAGAAAAAAAGTGAAAGTACAGTTGGGAAAGCACCACTGCTTTATTTTTTATTTTTTTTAATGTTTGTTTATTTTTAAGAGAAAGAGACAGATGCGAGCAAGGGAAGGGTAGAGAGAGAGGGAGACACAGAATCCAAAGCAGACTCCAGGCTCTGAGCTGTCAGTAGAGAGCCCAGCATGGGGCTCGAACTCACAGACCACGAGATCATGACCTGAGCTGAAGTGGGACACTTAACCGACTGAGCCATCCAGGTGCCCCAAAGCACCACTGCTTTAAACTTTATTATCACAACCATTATAAGACTTTTTAAAATGACTCACCAAAAATATGGGGATAACATAATCTATAGTTAGATAAGTTAAGTAATTGTAAAATAATTTGCAATAACTATGACTAACATTTATCGAACACTTACTATTTGCCAAGAAATTTCTATATACTAAATACTATTTGCCAAGAAATATCTATACACCACCTCATATGATAATAATAAACTAAATACAACAGGAATTTACACAACTTGAAGATCACTTACTTTGAAGGGCTAAAAATAGATTCTTAAAATAAAAATACTGAAATCAGTCAATGACCTTGTGGCTCCCAAAAGTCGACTCCTTGTCAGTATATTACTGAGAAAGTCAATTCATTATTAAACATCTTACAAATTTATACAGGGTAATAGTTAAGGCTTAAGTATACCCTCCCAACCCCCGCCCAACTACTGGTAACTGAAGCCAAAGTTTAAGAACAAAAACTATAGTCATACAATGTACCTCAAAGAAAATGGCTACAATAGTTAATTTGAATCTTTACATTCATTTAAGTAAACATAGTCTACATGTTTCCTGGGTTAAAAAAAAAAAAAAAGTGAATTCCCCAAACTTGCCCTGACCAGTAAGAGGACAGCCTCATCCTCAGTGACAGAGAATGGGAAAGGCATTTTCTGAAAACAGACACAGAGGGATGGAGTCATACTTATCAGGATAAAGAAAGGACTGGCAATCATCTAAATGTGATAATTATAAAAACTGAGGTACGACATTTTTGCGTCCTCTCCAAATACTTACAATGGCTTCATAAACCCTGCATTAATGCTCTAAACGGTACTGTTTCATCATTTTGTTGACAGGAAAAAAAGCTGAAGCAAAGATTGTAGTAAAAGCAGAAATTAAGGGTGGCACTCCAGGATCTCCTCCACATTTCAGCTGTGTGAGCTTGAGCAAGTCTTTTTAACCTGTTTCCTCATCTTTTAAAAGGGGATGAAGGTAACCCCTACCTCACAGAGTAACTAGGAGGATGTGAGCCACATAAAGTACTTAGACTAGCAACCAGTACTACAGGTGGTTAATAACCGCCAGTTAGTACAATGATTACAATCATCTAAAAGACAAAATTATTTCTGGACACAAATGACAAACTTTTGGCTCGGAATCAAAAATTACATAATTAAATTTGGTCTCATGGAACAAGTTCCAAAGGATTGAAGCTGTATGTATGCCTTGCAACAGCAAAAATGTTATGCTGCTGTCAGCCATTAGTAGAGGTACGGAAATAACTTTAAAATGCAGTTCCAGTTCTTAAACATCTTTCATATATGTGATCTTCCTCAACAGGCATATCCATGTGATTTGACTCATTTGGGTTTCTCCATGTGGAAATGCGAGAACTTCAGAAGATACAACCAGAATGGTGCCCTTTATTTACTGCATATACTACCAGTCTGCTACTGACTGTTCTTAAGGCTCAATTAGTTAAATGTTAGTCAAGTTTTATTTCTTCTTGGAAGGAAAAAGATGTAAGCTTCTGACCTTGTATTAATTTTCTATTTTTCTCTCCTCCTCTCCCTCCCTATTATTTTTCCACCCCACCCCACTCTAGCCATGGCATTTGGATACATATCCTTCCATTTTGCTTGAAGTCTTTCATAGAGAGATTACCTGTCACTCCAAAGTAAATTGAAACACTGGGTGGTTGAAAACTAACATGCTCACAATTATAGCATAAGTAAGGCTCTTACATTATAAAAGTTCTTTCCTATATCTCTACTACTATACAACATAACGTAACTAAAAACCTCTCAAATAAGGTAGGCAGTAGAGATGAAGGTGTAACATAAACTACATGCATAAAACAGAGGCCATACCTTCAAGGCTTGCTGTAGTATCTGGGCATCATTAATCCCAGTGATTTCTCTCAGCTGATTCAGAAATGTCTGCTGGTGCTAGAGGAGAAAAACCGAAATCATTACACTTTAAAATCTGAAAATATTCAAGAATAAAAAAACTAAATGACCTTTGGGGGGGGTGACAAAAAAATAAAATAAACTAGTATAGACAAGAAAAATATAGAACTTGAGAGAGACTCAACAAATTTCATTATTTTAGGAAGAATAAACCATGCTGTGGGGAGCCCTAACTCCATTCTCATGTTTCCAAAAGGGAAGTTCTACATTACTGAAGTCTTACTGAATTAACAGCTTCTGGCCCATTCTTCACTGCCTATATTATTCCTCCCAATAAGAAATGGAGGAATATGCACAATGGCTAAGCCTGAGAAAAATTAAGGAAAACAGGTTTACCCATTGGACTACTTTAACCAGGCGCTGGGGCCACTGAATGAAATCCAGACAAGCTCTAACTAGCATTTCTCCCTGGCCCAGGGTCAACCAGATCCATGCGCCTGAGATGTTTGAAAAAGACCTGCCAAAAGGCAGACCATGCAGTAAGTAGTTACATCATGGGGATACTAAGACCTCTTTGAGGAAAGAGATCATCTCATTCTCTAATCTGTCATAAAAGATCCTAAACAGAATTAATCACATGTCCCCATTTACTTCAGATCTGTCGGTCTATATGATCTCTTATGCTCTGTTGGAGAAAAAAGAGAAAAGAGGGATGGGATTCCACTATCAAACCCTTGCCTGAAGTCCCTAGTTAAGAACTATGCTCCTCCCTACATTGTATTTCTTAAGACAAGTTCCCCTAAACTGTAAGACAGCACCATGAAACAAAGAAAGCTCAGTGGAAATGATAGGGAAAACAAGTCACATTAGAAGGATCTACAGAAATCTTTCTTGAAAATATTTTGCACTCATCTTAGTAATAATTCAATCAAGAATCATCAGTAGACACTAAAACTACTAGGGCAAAGTTTGATGAGGAACAGTATAGTTACACAGTTTCAAACTCTCTTACCACAAGTTATAGAGAAAGTAAAACTTTATAATGAAGAAACATGACAGATACCACCTCAGGTAATCAAATTTAATATTACTAATAATTGGAGAAGCTGACAGTGTATGCCCCCTCATACTGTGTGATACACCAAGAAGAATGTACCACCGGTCGTATTCCTGCCCAAAATGAGCAGCCTGAATCTGAACTTGAGGAAGCATCACACAAATCCAAACTGAGGGACATTTTACAAAATACTATTACCTCCAAAATGTCTGTGTCATAAAAGACCAAGAATGAATTTCTGGATTAAAGGGGACCAAAAGCGCAGGACAATCAAATGTAATGTGGAAAACCAAATTTCATCTAACACTAAATGCTATTCAGGACATTACTGGGACAATTGGAGAAGTATGAATATGGACTGCTTAGTAATAATATTTTATTAATACTAAATTCCTGAATTTGACAGCTGCACTATGGTTATGTAAGAAAATATCTTTTTTCTTAAGAAGTACACCCTAAAGTATTTAGGGGCACCTGAGTGGCTCAGCTGGTTAAGCATCGGACTTCAGCTCAGGTCATGATCTCACAGTTCATGGGTTCAAGCCCCGTGTCGGGCTCTGCACTGACAGCTTGGAGCCTGGAGCCTACTTCAGATTCTGTATCTCTCTCTCTCTCTCTCTCTCCCTCCCTCCCTCCCTCCCTCCCTCTTTCTCTCTCTGATCCTCCTCCACTTGTATTCCCTCTATCTCTTGCTCTCAAAAATAAGTAAATAAGCATTTAAAAAATAAAAATGAAAATCAAGCTTATATTTTTGAGGAAAAGCAAAAAACACATAGTGGATAAGCATTGGCAGTATCTACTATGCTATCAATGCATTTTCATTTCCAATAACCTTATTAAAGAACTGAAATAACCAAGACTATCTGATAATAAAATAAAAAATAATTAAGTATATAAACAAGGTTACATAAAATGCCAGGAAGAATAGTTGAGTAAAAAAAAAAAAATCAAACTGCCAAATTTACAGAGGTGAGAAAAAAATTCTCTTTAAACCTGTCAACTTTTCTATGTTCATTTAAAAATAGTACCACTAACTAGCAATGGAAGCATCAATATGTTACTCAATACCTAACACCACAAATTAAAGATGTAAAAGACATTTACAGAAATTCTTCTTATCTAATTCAAGGTCTTATTTTAGTGAACATAAAAAAAAACTTAAAAGATTTGGGGCACCTTCGTGGCTCAGTTGAATGTTCAATTCTTGATTTCAACTCAGGTCATGATCTCAGGGTCATAGGATTGAGCCCTGCATCACACCCCACACTGGCCATGGAGCCTGCTTCAGATTCTCTCTCTGCCTGCCCCTCTCTCCCCCTCTGTCCCTACCCCACTCATGAGCGCTCTCTCTTTCTCTAATAAAATTAAAATTTTAAAAATAAAAATTGAAAAGATTTCATAAGCCTGTTTGTAATCTCACCACCAGCAGCACTACAAACTCCATTCTTTACACAGAACATTATTTCTGTCAACTGCTAATTACTTGGTCATGGATCAGGGAAAGACTACAGAAAATACCTCCAAAATTAGTCATTTATACAAATGTTGCTGGCTATTATTTATAATGCTGGAAAAATGGAAACAATACAAATGTCCTCCCACTAAGGAAAAGGTTCTAAACTTTCATGTCCAGAAGAATGACCTGATGAGTTTGATAATAATGAAGACTCTCAGGCCCTGACCCTATTCCAGAGGGGTCAGGGTTAAGGCTAAGGGATGTGCATTTTTAATAAACATCTCAGATTATTTTTATACAGATGGACCTAGAGGCACAGTGTGACTTAAGCAAACAACTGCATATTTTTAAATAGCAAATACATAACCTAGATAGAAATTATCTTTACAAAATCGTATTAAACTGAAGTGATGGAACACAAAATAGTATATATACTCATTAATGACCACAAGGTAAAATGTAAACATAAATGTAAGCGCAGAAGAGATTATGGGAGCTCTGTTAAACTCCCAGTTCTCTCATCTCTGTATCCTCACCCTTTGCCACTTTTAACTTCCTCCCCTTCGAGAGAATCTATTTCCTTGCTGCACTGACAATGGGCTCGGCCACATTACATGCTTTAATCAATAACATATTAAAGACAGCCATGCACACAGATATGAGATGTGCCTGCATGGCTGGGCTTCCATCCTGAACTTGTGAAACTTTCTTAAGAAGAACATGACCCTGGGTAGCGCATGAGGCATGTGTGGAGAAGAGCCACCCCAACCAACCTGCAAATCTGTGAGCATGACTGGAGTACTCTGGTACGCCACTAACTTGGAGGGGCCTGGTGTGGCGAGAGTTGACTGATGATACAGAACGCAGCAAGAATACTGAGTATTTAATAAACAGAAGCAAAAGTCTTAGAAATTTTGTAATTTGTAGTTATAGTTTGATGTTTTGTTCTCTTTCACAATAAAGTCAACTAAGTATCTTAGAAAAAAATAATCCAGGCCTATTTCTAGCATAGTTTGTGATCTCATGAATGCTGACAGAAAATGAAATAATGAGGAGAAAATGACTTGGGGTAGGGAAGAAGGCTGAGTGGGAGGAAAGAGAAAAGGTGAAAAAATTTTCTTAGGTAAGTTAACAAGAAATGAGACAGAGATCAAAAGAGATGAGCTATGAGAAAAATGTTAAGTTTATGGTACAGAAGTGACCTCATTTGTAGTTTTCTCTTGTTAGTGGCATCCTCCAGCTGTGCTTTTCCTGTCTTTGAAAACCTGCACCTTCATTTCCTACAATTATATGATGTTGTTGCTATTTCTGTTGTGATTAAGACCCTGTTTGCACCTTTCTATTTACCAAACCTCTGGTCTGCAAACACCCTGATCCTCAACCAAAAAATGTCCTGCATATGGTTCTCTCCTCCTGGACTAGCAACTTTGGATCCAAGATGGATGCAATCCACTTCCCTCTCTAGAGCTCTTTTTCTGAGCTCCAAATGCTTTTCTGTATGAATTTATATACTAAAGTATGAAGAGGAGGGTGCAATCTGTTCACAGTGCTGGACCAAGAAAGGCAAGACAAAATGTTCAAAGAAATTCAGCAGGTGCAAACACAAAAGACATCAATAAGCAAACAAGCCAAGACTGCATGCAGGCCTTCAGATTCCTTCCTTAACATTATGTTTATTGCATGATGACATCCTTAAGTACCTAGTATGTGCAAAATACAGGACTATACACACTTCTGGGAAAAGGAAGCATCAGTAATTGCAATATAAATTAAGAACCAGAGAGTTCCACAGAAATTATTTCTCTCCAGTTGACTGTACCTAATGCTGGGTCTGTTTTAAATAGGTTTCAGTACATATACAGCATATTTAACAGTGGTGTAACTTCTGAGGATGCAAAAAGGGGGATGCCTGACTGAGACTAAAGAAAGAAGGTAAGCATTTATGTGCTCTTGTTGTATGCCAAACTGTTTTAAGTGCTTCCAGTTTCTAATCTCAATATATGCACACATGCACACACATGCACCCTTTCCATATTTTTTCTATGATTTTTGATTTAGGAGATAAAATAATCAGTGAAAAGTGAAAACTCGGTGCAAAAATCCAATGCTATGTTCCAGTAAAATACTTAAATAATGGTACAAAAAAAAGCTGGAATACCACTGGCCACAAGGCAAGAAAGCTTTCTACATTAAGCGGTAAATTATTCATAAGTCAGCCATTGGCTTCTGAATTTCTAAATATAAATAAAACTTGGTTTTGTGCAAAAGAAAGTCAAAGGAGTCCATCTTCGGGAGCAAAAAAAAGCAACTCTGAGGATGATCACTAAAAACACTTTCGAGACGCCTGGATGGCTCAGTTGGTTAAGCATCCAGCTTCGGCTCAGGTCATGATCTCACAGTCTGTGGGTTCGAGCCTGCTTCTGATTCTGTGTCTCCCTCTCTCTCAGCCCCTCCCCACTCATGCTCTGTCTCTCTCAGTCTCAAAAATAAATAAAACATTAAAAAAAATTAAAAACACTTTCAAGTTTTTTAAGAAAAAAGAGGAAAAAAAATCCTAATTTGATAGAATATCCCAAGGCATTCTTAAACTTCAGGATCACATTCACTAAAAGCATTGCTAAGCAGCATATAGTACTTCAAAGTCACCTATCAAGAAAGAATTAATTATACTACCACCTGTAAGGCACATAACCATACATATGTCTACTTCTGCAAATACCTTCTGGATATATGTAATACCACTAAACTGCCCTAGTTCATGTTATCTCTTACCATAACCAGAAATCCCCTAACTTCCTAGACAGAGAATTCCAAAACACATAATATGTCCTTCATGTAGCTTCTTTGTAAGCCCCAAACTTGCCTCTGCCTCTTACCAGCTATGTAAACCAAAACAAAACAAAACAAAAACATACTCTTGGAGTAATTCAAGACATGGTGAAAACCTTCAATGCGCAGCAGGCTCTTCTAATATTCTATGGAGGCAATTCTGTTCTAGACCAACACTGATTTCAAAAGATACCATCTATTCTACATCTTTTGTGTGTGTGTGTGTGTGTGTGTGTGTGTGTGTGTGTGTATAATTTATTGTCAAGTTGGCGAACATACAGAGTATACAGTGTGCATTCAGTTTTGGGGCTAGATTCCCGTGATTCATCGCTTACATACAACACCCAGTGCTCATCTCATCAAGTGTCCTCCTCAATGCCCGTCACCCATTTTCCCCTCTCCACCCCTCCCCCCATCAACCCTCAATTTGTTCTCTGTATTTAAGAGTCTCTTATGGCATATATCCTCTTTATCCTTATCTACCAACCCCAATTTACCTACCACTTGCCTTCTCTTAAGATTAGAGGGTCTCCTGGCACTTACACAGATTATAGTAATATACCATGGTTAATCACCAGACTCTAAGTCTGAAGACAGCACAGACTATTTTGCTCATACATGTATTCCTAATAACCAGTACAGTGTCTGGCATGTGGTAGGCACTCAAAAATTATTGACTGAATAAATGAATATAACAGTTTGCAGAGGTGAACAGGAGTAGTCAGATAGTAGAGCTTGAACTCATCTACAGGGAAGTCGTACTAACTGATTACTAGAAATAGAACAAGAAGCATACCTAAATCAGGCCCACTTACTAAGCCAACTTTCCACAATCTCCTATATTCTATCTAGAATTCCACTGAAAGTTTCATTTCCTAGTTCTGGTGCTGTCAATCCTACCGTAACATGAGTCTAAATACAATATTGTTGACATTTCCAAATACAAATTATCTATACAGTAACCCCATGAATGGTTGGGGTCAATGCTTACTTTAGTCTTTTTGGGTTAACAGCACTTTAGCATTACAACAAATTAATCACATACACATGGGTGTATAAATCGGAAGGCATGCATTTTCATTCTTCACTATTTACATTTAGGCTTAAATATCCCAAAAATTCTAAATTTAGAAAGATTTTCCCTATCATTTTATAAAATCCCAGAGCTACAATCTTCAATATTCATGTAATACAAAAAAAAAAACAAAAAAGGAAGTAAAGAAATGAGATCGATAGCTAAGACCAATCAATAGAGTTGGTTTCCATACTTCCTCACCTCAGAGTTCATATCCCTACCTGCCACCCCAACCCTTCAACAAATCAAACATCTGCATGATGTCCGTGCCCCTAACAGAAACCCTCCCCCCAGATAACAGAAATGCATCATAAATAGAAATTCTAACTGTAATTTTCCCACAAAATAGTGTTACACAGCACTATCATATAAGTCCATACAGAGTTAAATACATGCATTTTGATTTCCAAAAACCCAAGTATCCCAATATTTTGGGACAGTGTTTTTAAAAAAATTTTTTTTTATGTTTATTTATTTTTGATAGAGCATGAGCCAGGAAGAGGCAAAGAGAGAGAGAGAGAGAGAGAGAGAGAGAGAGAGAGAGAGAGCGAGAATCCAAAGCAAGTTCCAGGCTCCAGACTCCAAGCTCTCAACACAGAGCCCGAGGCAGGGCTCAATCCCACAAACTGTGAGATCATGACCTGAGCTGAAGCCGGATGCTTAACCAACTAGCCACCCAGGTGCCCTGGGACAGACAGTGTTTTTAAATTAGAGTGCCTATATTCTGGAAAATATGTGGGTAAACTAAGCTTTTGTGAATCACATATTCTTGAACTACAAAATCTGCAGTTTAAATAAAATATATTTTATCTTAGGGGCTCCTGGGTGGCTCAGCTGATTAAGCATCCAAGTCTCAATTTTGGCTCAGGTCATGATCTCGCAGTTTGTGGGATGGAGCCCTGTGTCAGCTCTGTTCTGACAGCATGGACAGCTGCTTGCAATTCTCTCTCCCTGTCTCTTTGTTCCTCTCTCAATCACATGCCCTAGCACTTATGAGGTACATGCCTCTCTGAAAATAAAAAAACTTAGAAACAAAAAAAAAACTATTTGTAGAAACCTCCCAGTCTTCAGCACCTCAGCGAACATCTTCCCCATTCGAGTGGGCTTCAATCACAAATTCTACATCAGGAACTGAATCTCAGTCTTAGGACGGACCTCTCCCAAATTTGCTTTCTTGTATTCTTCAGTGTTCTCTTCACATTTCTATAGTCAATCACATACTATTGGTCAATAAACTTTCCCTGATATTCAAATTGCTGTGTGATTTCTATGTCCTAATTGGATCCTAATTAATACAACTTCCTTAAAAGCAACTTTTATACTCTAACAACATATTAATGTTGTAATTCTGTATTTTTAAGAGAGTAACTATCAAAAACAATTAGAAAGGCAAAAGTTAATCATATATGCTAAGTCCTATCCTAGAACTACTATTAACTGAGCACTAATGAAAAGTATGGAAGGCACCAGAGATTTCATTACATAGGCATGATTGATAAAATCATTGGCTACTGGTGACTGAACTCAAACTCCAGCCCCCATTCCTGGCCCCTGGACAGCCAGTAGGCTGAAAGTTAACCTCTAGTCACAGTGGTTGGTTTTCTGAGGTTACTTTTACAGTCCCTGATGCTACCTAGTCTCCCAACCAAGAGTTAAGTCATTAACATACAAAAGACAGTAAATTCTAAGGATTCTAGAAGCTCTGTGGCAGGAACCAGGGGAAAAGACTAAATATTTACTTTTTCGTATACCATATCTAGTCACATAAAGCTACTGGTAGATAACAGAAGACACCAAATTGTTCTGTTTCCCCTGCTCATGGACTTCTCTGCACAGAATGATACTGTCAATCTGCCTGGTTGTCTTCCACAGCTCATTTCAACCACTCCCTTCCTTGATGAGGCCTTTTCTATTCTTCTTATACCCTGTCCTTGGTCCTGCCAATACATCTTATAAATACGTCATTTAACTTCTAATATCATATATGCATTTCTGGTTTCCGTACCACCAAACTATAAGACTTTAGGGTACTATTTATTTCTCAATCTGCTTAAAACAAAGAAATAATACTTGAATGCCTGAATATCTATGCAGAAATGTACAAGAGGCAACTGAAACTAGAGTTTATGTAAGGGTGTAACATTTAATTAATTTTGTATATACAAATTTGGTAGTAATGAACATATCTATCAATGAGAAAGTATATTTATCTCTCAAAAACAGCTTAGAAGCAGAAAATCAAAGGCTAAACCTTGGAAAATTTCCCCAGTTAACAAGTACACACACACTACACTGTATTACCCTACATTGTATTAGCAGCCAAATTTTACTGCACAACATAGCCCAAATGTGAAGTTTAAATATATGTACTGAAAGTTCACATAAAAAAAACTGACCAACTCACAGAAATCTTGCCCAATAGCTAGACCTATCTGCTGTCTTCTTAACAAATAATTCTAAACTTTTTTTGTTTGTAATATGCTTTCAAATACTAAATATTCGGGGCAGCACACTTTAAAGGTTTAAAACCTTCACCACAACAAAGTACAACAACTCCTAAAGGAGGTAGCAATAATTATAACACAAATATTACTCCAGTATATAATACTGTCTCAAGATGTCTGCAAAAGCAGTGATCGCACAACACAGCAGTGGCTCACCCTCTTGAATGCCTAGGTCCTAGGATCTGTTCACAAGGCAAAGTACTCACAGGTTCTAATACATAATACCTATCGGGCACTAACTCAAAGTAAGCTATAATTGTTACCTCTTATTCACAGCAAGTATACGCCACTCTGTTCTATATTCCACTTGAGAGATACTGCAGTAATTACATTTACAGAGCTTTAGCAAAAATTTTTAAAAAATGCTTTAAACTATGATCAAACTTACAGGCACATCTGTGAAGATTTTACAACAAAAAAGCTGAGAACATCACTCTAAGACAATGGCTATCAACTGACTAGTAGGATCACAGATGTAGATGAAACACCAATAAAATCTACTTCTGAGGTTTCATAATAATATATTACAAGAATATCTTGATAGATATAAATTTACTTCCTTGGTTGAAGTTTTAAGTGCTTATTAAGTTAGCTTCTGTGAAACACTACCATCTGTCAAGTTAACCTAGTTAATCTAACTAAATGTCACTAATTGCTTACATCTAAGTCATTAGCTGGCTTTTGGTTTTAGTGCTTAAGAGCTATACAATAGAACATAATAAAATTATGCCCACTTATATTTATGCAAACTTAAGTAAAACTGTAATAAAAAATACTTTGAGAGTCCTGGAGACCTGCTTTCCTTTCAAAAGGTTGTAAGTCAATATATTGTCAACAGGTGGAGTATTAATGGAGAGAAGGAGGAACTTTTTGGGAGAGTTGCTAGTTTTCCATAGCGGAAAAGGGAATTTGGCCACCTACTCAAACAATGTATAAAATTCAGATCCAAGCAGAGTTAAGACTTAAAGACTGGAGGCAAAACAAGAAAAACAATAGGGGACAATAAAAGAAAATATCCTTATAAAACAGGGTATGGAAGTTCAAGGAAACTAATTACACAAGGCTAAATTAAAATAAATTTCTATCATGAAAGGGTACAATAAGGGAGAGTAAAAAGACATCCTGAAAGTGGGAAAAGATATTTGCACAATGTAAGTAGAAAAAAAAAAGTGTTTAGACTACAAAGAACTCCTTCCAATTGAAAAGAAAAAGGAAAAAATAACCTACAAGAAAAAGCAAAGAAGAGAAAGAGATGTGAATTTCACAGAAAAAAGTCTCAATGGTCCATAAACATGAAAAGGTAACTGTGAGCCCCACAGTGGATCAGCTGGCCAAGCATCCGACTCTTCATTTAGGCTCACATCATGATCTCAAAGTTCATGAGATCAAACCCCATACTGGGCTCTGCACGGACTGTGCAGAGCCTCGTTGGGGTTCTCTCTCCCCCTCTCTCTCGGGCCCTCTTCCCTGCTTGCACTCTCTATAAAATAAAATAAATAAAATATAATATGATATAAAATCAACTCTACATAGATCACAGACCTAAATGTAAATGCTAAAATAATAAAACATTTTAGAAAACACAGGAAAAAATACTGTAAGCTAAGATGCAAGAAAATTAGGTCAAAGCACTAACTGGAAATAAAAAAGGAACAACCAACATCAATGTTAAAATACCTTAGACTTCAAAGAAACTGATAAGAAAATAAAAATACAAGCTACGTGTTAAACAGATATATATACACAAATTATATATGTAAGGCATTCAGAATGTATAAACTAATATAACTCAACAACACTTATTTGTATAAGACATAAAAATGATCACTAAGGAATACACGGAAACGGTTAAGTTCAAAGTACCTCTCCATCACACCCTCCCCCCACCTATCTCCAGACCCTCCCAGAGTCCCACTCCTTCTTCTCCACAGAAAGTGCCATGAAACCCAAAGACAGGAGGAAGAAGAAGAACAGAGGTTCTGTTGGTCAGCCTCCTCCCTTTAACACATTAAACCCAAAGAGCTCTATGAGCTCTACCATCTCTTCCAGCAGTGCAAGGGGTATAAAGTTTCTCATTGCCAAAGGCACAGCCAAGAATGCACGGAAGGGTATGCGTTTCTATCAGAAAACTGCAGACCCTGAAGCTAGAGTTTGCCTGAGCCCTACCAAGAGTTGAACCCAGCAATCCCATATACTGCCTTCATCTACCCAGCAACATGCTCAGGTGCAAGGGTGCCCTTCCTCTGGTGCCACCAGCAAGACTGGAAATACATACTGTCAGTTTTCTACTAGTTCTGCAGTCTTATCACTGATTTGAAGTCCTGACCCTCTGGTGAAGTCCCAGCCCCCTGGGAAAGAAGCCCAAGTCAGTTCTGAGAATCTGTACATTATGACCAAAATAGGCACGAGTGTCCACTGACCCCACAAAGCCTGTGCACAGAGCTGCTTCTCCTCTCTAAAAACTGAGAATTTTACACCTGAGATGGTGTGGACTGCTGCTGGTTTCCTTTAAATCCTCTTCCTCAGCCCCGCTCTGCCCCAGTCTTTGTCTAAGGCCTCACGGGAAGACTTCAAGGGCGTTCTTGAGGAGGAACCCAGACCAGTTCAAATACCTCAGTGAAGGACACGGCAAGTCCCATATCACCAGGCCAAGGTTGTGGAGCCCAAAGTAGATCCACCTCAGAGAAACAGGATAGTTGATTGTGCATGTTCTGGCATGACTTATAACACGGAAACTTGTGTAGACGGGAGTGTACCATCATTCTCACGTCAGTGTTACCACAGTGATGGACTTGGCTACAAATGGTTCTTTATTCCTGGTCTGTCTCTCCTCCCCCACGGCCTTCAAGCTCCACTGAGGACCTAGCTCTCAGCTAAGCAGCAAATCCTGCCCTCAGGCGAGCCCCACTCACCCCCAACCCCATCGATTTTAAGTCTGATCAGCACCAACAAAAACCCAGCAAGTACGAGCTGTTTCCTTTTCCAGTTCAAACCAGTCTCTTCCTTCTTGTACTCCCCAGGGACCAAAACTGTAAGAAAAAAGTCTTTCTTGACCCAACTGCTTACCTCCCGCCACTGGTCCTGGAAGTTCTTTCCAAACTTCCAAACCAACTACAATGTGAAAATATTCTGTACCCTGTGCAACAAAAAAGATTTCTCTTGTGTAATTAATTATTAAAGAGATTAATTTAATGTTAGTTTGAGGCATGAAGAAAAGGGTGTTCATTCTTTAGCAGTGAGTCTTTTTAACAGGTGTTTAAAAAATAAAATGAAGGACAAAATGTGGTGTTATTTTGTTTTGTGAACATATCAGTACTTGCTCCTAAAATGTAGCTCTAGCAACATTTTTAACTTTTTAGCTATGATTAGTGCTGATCCCAAGAGAATGTAAAACTGGATAAAACAGCTGGCCTTTGAACAACACAGGTTTGAACTGTGCAAGTCCACTTATAGGTGGCTTTTTTTTTTTTCCCCAGGAAATACAGTATACTACTATAAATGCATTTTCTCTTCCTTTGGTTTTTCTTAATAACATTTCTTCTCTCTAGCTTCCTGTATTAATCAACTATGTTACCAGTAAGGCTTCCAGTCAACAGTAGGCTATTAGTAGTTAAATTCTAGAAGAGTCAAAAGCTATACATCCCAGCCCCCACATTATTCAAGGGTCAACTGTATATGAGAAGCAATATTTAAAACTCCCCCAAAAATGGCCAATAAGCATATGAAAAAAACATATAAAACCACTAGTCATTAGGAAACTACAAGTTAATACCCCAATGAGGTACAGCTACGTACTCACTAAAATGGCTAAAACATAAAAGTTGAGAATACCAAGTGTAAATAAAATTGTAGACCAACTTTAACTTTCACACACTGCTGATGGGAATGTACAATAGTATAACCACTTTTAATAACCATTTAGTAATAGTTTGTAACAATTACACTCCTCTGTACTCACCCAAAGGAGACGCAAATATGTCTCCTCAAAGATACGTACATGTAACAATATTACTCATAAGAGTCACAGACTAGAAACAATCCAAAAGCCCACCAACAGAACCATATTTACACAGTTTGTAATATTCATATAATGAACTATTACTCAGCAATAAAAAGGAACTACTAACATGTAATGAGGTGGCTGAATCTCAAAAACATTTTGCTGAATAAAAAAATGTCAAATGTAATAAAAAGGAATTTTAAGATTCCATTTATGTGAAGACCTAAGACAGCCAAAACTGACTTAGAGTAATAGAAATCAGATCAATGGTTACCAGGTATAAGGAGTGTAAAGATACTAAATGGAAAGAGTGATACAAGTAAATTTTTGGGGTTGCCTAAATCCATCTAATTATATACTTTACATGGGTGTTTCCATTTTGTTTGTTTATTTATTTATTTATTTATTTATTTACTTAATTTTTGGTAAATTGTACCACAGTAACATTAACTTGGAAAAGTCAAGATAGCAGCTAGTGGAATATGGATGAAAAGGACAGTTTGAGGGAGGCACAAAGGAAATTTCTAGAATAAGATATTCTATTTCATGTCCAGGGTGGTACAAAGAGTAGTAATCTTATTAAATTTCTTTAAAGTGTACATAAGCTTTCATATGCTTTGGTTCACACATACACTCAAAAAAATTTTCAGAAATGATTCATATACACACACCCCAAAAAGAAGAGAAACAGGAAATTGCAACCTTAGCATATATAATTGTTTCCCAACTCCCTGATATATGAGTCAATGAATGAAAAGAAGGCTAAATCTGCCCTACTGAGGTTGGGGGCAGGTGTGTGGGAAGGCAAGTATTCCCACCTCCTCCCACCAAACCTGAAGCTTTGAGTTTCCATACAGATGTTGGCCCTGAAAGCCTGAGGGAGGAGGCATTTCCCTTACAACAGGACAGCACATCAGTGAACTAATGGGGAGAAACACCTGAAACAGAAGAAAGCCTATGTGTTCAAAGAGACTCTGCTCCCCTCTTAGGTTGGGTGTATTATAATAATTCAACCCCCGGAAAAGCCCTGCAGTCAACTTACACAAGTGCTAAAAAAGCTTTCTCATCTTTAAGAATACTGATTAATTTTGGGGCACCTGGTTGGCTCAGTCGGTTAAGTAGCTGACTTCAGCTCAGGTCACGATCTCGTGGTTCATGAGTTTGAGCCCTGCATCAGGCTCTGTGCTGACAGTTCAGAGACTGGAGCCTGCTTCAGATTCTGTCTCCTCTCTCTGCCCCTCCCCTACTCATGCTCTCTCTTTCAAAAATAAATAAAAACATTAAAAAAATTTTTAAAAAAAGAATACTAATTAATTTCAACTAGTGGTCCTCAAACTGTAAGTACAGAAGAATCAGTTGGGATTCCGAGTTAGAACGCCCTAGTCCAACCCTTGGATTTGAAACAGTAAGTCCGGGGTGAATACAGAATTCTGCAATTTTAGCAAGCACCACAGGAAAAGCCCACAAACCATACCGTAAGAAACTCTGATCTAAACCTGAGACAAGAAAACCATTGCTGGACATTTTTAAATATTAAATAATTTTTTAAGTTTATTTATTTATTTTGAGAGACACCGAGACAGCACAAGTTGGGCAGAGGCAGAGAGAGAGGGAGACACAGAGAATCCCAAGCAGGCTCCACACAGCCAGTGCAGATTTGGGGCTCAAACCCACAAAGCTAAGAGAGCATATATAACCTGAGTTGAAACCAAGAGTCAGATGCTGAACTGGCTGAGCCACTCAGGTGCCCTTAGACCAAATAATTTTTAAAAAGCAGATAGACAGTACTACAACAGTTAATTGAGAGGAGAAAAAAGAAACCTTTCAAAAACTACTTGTCACATGTACAAAACAAGATATCATGACAAGGAGAATATTCTTGGAAATTAGTACAAGTTTGCCAAAATAAACACAAGTGGTTGTTTTATAAGTTCATCTTTTACTCCATCTACTTAACTCACACTGCACAGTGACATTCCAAAATGGCTTTCATAAGCCAAATCTGACCTTTCATATATTACATAAATTAATGATTATAAGCTATGATGCCATGTTGCCATGTCTATCTGCAGGCAAAAGGCAGACCACTGCTGCAGTCAAGTGACACTTATGTCATTTCTATGATGTTAGAGAGTATTAATGTGCGGTAGAGTCAGGGAAGTAAAGACTAGTAACTACCCCTACTCTAAGCACATCAGGGGAGGAATGAATTATTATGGAATGGTCCCTGGGGAGGTGGGGGGAAGACAAGGGAGGGCCCATGATAAAATTAAGTGCACTCACTGCTTGATTTTACAGGAGGTCAGTTGACAGAGAAGTAACTGATAAACCAACCAACTTCTGACAAAACCAACCATCTCCCCACCCACCCCCAGGAGGCCTGGACTAAAACTTTCACAAGAGTCACCAGGACTCAAAAAAAATGTACATGCAAACATCAAAATTTAAAATACTACAATACTCTTTAGTTCTTCAGAAACAGAACCCTTTTTATAACATGTAAGTTTATACAACTAACACATGTGAACACTTTAGAAACTCATTAGGTGTCAAAGTAGGGACTCACTTTAAAATCAGCAATAAGACAACAATATCCATTATCATCACTTCTAACCAACATTTATTAAAGGTCTAACCTAGTACAATAATAAAAAAACGAAATTACAGACATAAAAATTAGAAATAAATAAACTCATAATTTAGTCATGATATAATTTTTACATAAAAAATCCAAAATCATCTCTGGAAAAGTATTGCAATAAACGAGTTTAGCAAGATGGCTGGATAGAAGATCAATATACAAAAGCCATTTGCAGGTGTACATACCAGTAACAAATAGCAAATCTTTGAAAGCACCACACATAATTATCATTAGAAATTATCAACTATCTAGAACTAATAATGTACAGAAATTCTAGTTATAATTTAATACTGAATAAGAGATATTAAACAAGGCATAAATAAAAGAAATATACTCTATTCATGGATAGACTCAATACCATAAATATGTTAATGATCCCAAATTGGTCTATACAATCAATCAAATTAATAAAAAACTCAAACAAGAGTTTTTCAGAGAAACTGGTAAGAATATTCTAAAATTTCTAAGGAAGAATAGTGGCAGGACATTTTGGAAGAAGAGAAGCAAACTTACTTTTCCAGTACTAGAGACTATTATGAAGCTACAGCAATGAAAACAAGATGGTATTGACAAAATGAATGATGAAACAAAAGAGCAAGAAAAAAAGAGCATTAAATAAAGCTTTTGTATATAACAGAAATGGCATGTCAGTTCAATGAGATAGAGCCTCATCTATTCAAGAAGGTAAAATTAGTAAAAACAAAGAAAAAAAATCATATATCATAAAACTTACATTAGATAGCCCCACCTCACACAAGGTACAAAAGGCAACTGAGATGAAATAATGGCTAAATGTTGCAAACATCATTTTAAAACTCTCAGTGGAAAACAAAGATGAATTATCTTTTAGCTATCAAGGTAGAAAAACCATCCCTGAATTTGAAACAATGAAAATTAAAAATATATACCTTCAAGAATTCATAAAGGTACAATGAAAACAAAAAAAATCAAAGGCAGGGAGGGGCGCCAGTGAGTTAAGCTTCTGACATGTGATTCGGGCTCAGGTCATGATCTCACGGTCCTGGGTTCCCACAGGGCTCTGGACTGACAAGTGGGGAGAATCCTTGGGATTCTCTCTCTCTCTCTGTCCCTTCCTCACTGTCACCCTCCCTCAATCCTTCTCTCTCTCTCTCTTTCTCTCTCTCAAAATAAACATTTAAAAAAAATTTTTTTAAGGAAATCAAAGGGAAGATAAACACAGAATTCAAGATAATTACAGTATCAAATGCAAATAAAGGGATGGAAACAAAAATGAAGAGACTAGTTAGAGATAGGTTATTTCCAAAGGTACAGCTTTAGTTTTAAATAGGATTCGTGTGTATTTATTATTAAAAAGTAAAAATTTATAAGAATTAATAAATATTAATAAGCAATTTCATGAATAAGTGGAAACATATTTGCATGGACAGCTGATCATAAATCAATATTTATTAATTCGATTCTGCTTACCTCAGAATTGGTATTATAGATTATTAAAAAAAGTCCTGAAAAAATTAAATGACCACCTGTGGAGATAATACATCTAGAACTGGTACTAGAAAAACAATAATCTGTACAATCTAAAAATTTATCTCAGCATATAGGACACAAAAGGAGAGAAAGAAATTATAAAATAAAATTTGGAGCAAGTAAGAAAGATGAATGGTATCTAATATCAAATAATGCAGTTACAGAAGGAGGGCAGGAGGGAAGGAATTGAGTAGAAATGATAATTTTAGAATATATGTCTTTTTCCTAAGAACATGAAGCTTTTCAGATCAAAATTCCTAGGCAGGACTGTTAAGAAAGACACACACATGTAAAATTTCTGATTTCTAAAAATAATTTTTTAAATTATTCGTTGCTTTTTAAAAATTTATTTAAGTTCAAGTTAGTTAAAATATACAGTTAAGTACTGGTTTCAGGAGTAGAACCCAGTGATTTGTCACTTCCATTTAACACCAAAGTATATAAATACCTAATTTTTAAAAACTAATTGGCTATTAATGTTTCTATAACACAATACTTTTGATGTAAGGTATATCTTAAGAAATTTATTTAGAATTGCAATTCCATATTATCCCAACAACATCAGGAAGGCTATAAATAAAAATATGTGAAAAAGTCTATTGAGAACAGAAGAAAAGAGAGAAAACCATCAATTTTGACACCATCAGAAAAAATATCTTTAAATATATGTTTAAAATTAAAAGTGCAGAAATGAGGGGCACTTGGGTGACTCAGTCAATTGAGCATCCAATTCTTGATTTTGGCTCAGGCCATGAGATCACCCCCCTCATGGGGCTTCTCACTAGGTGGGAAGCCTGTGTGGGATTCTCTCTCTCCCTGTCTCTCCCCTGCTTATGCTCCTACTTTCTAAACAAATAAAGAAAAGAAATGAGAAAAGGTTCCCAATCAAAGAGAATATAAGAGGCAAGGGGGAGAGGGAAGTGATATAATGAAAACTAAATCAAGTTAGCAAAGCTGAGTAGGGAAAATAATAAATAGAAACTCAGATGACAAAAAATTTAATTTTATCAGTTATCATATATGTAAATGATGAAATTCTATTAAAAGACTACCAAAAGCACACAAGATTGGATTAGATATATTAGAAATAAAAAGAATTTGATGAAATTATATTAAAAGTACCTCAACATCTCTCAGAATTAAGACACAAGGAAAAAAATCACAAAATACTCAAGCCACATTATATGTTCATTTAATATGTCAATACAGAACTCTGTAACTTTCAAATATACATCCTTTTCATTTGCTCATTAATATCTCATGTACTTAGTCATAAAAAAATCTTAATTTCTAAAACTATTACAAATCATGTTTTTAAACAGCATATTGAAACTAAAAATCAACAACTTAAAGAACACAACCCTGAGACACTTGGGTGGCTCAATCCATTAAGCATCCAACTCTTGGTTTCAGCTTGGTCATGATCTCTATCTAGTTCCAGGCTCTGCACTGACAGTGTGGAGCCGCTTAGGATCCTCTGACTCTCTCCCTCTGCGCCTCTCCCCTGCTTGTGCTCTCTCACAAAATAAATAAATGAACTTTAAAAAAAAAATGCAACATCTTGGGAAGTACACCAAAAAAGAATACACAAACAAAAACTTTTAAACAATGAAAGAAAAATGAATTCAAATCTCAAACAAAATCAGAAGAAAACCAACAGTCCAAAATACTTGTCATTATTACTCTATTAGACACTCACCAAGTATAAAAAGAGCAACAATAACCTCCAAAAAAAGTAGAAAGCTGGAAATACTGAAGGCAAATAGCAAAAATTAATGAATTAGAAGATGAAACAGAGCTTATAAAGGAAACAAAAACTGGATTTTGGAAAGAGCAGTAAAATAGATCAACATCTTGCAAATCTGAGAACAAAGCAAAACAAACAGGAGTAAGAAAAGGATCAGTCTACATAGACAGATTTAAGTAAAAACATCAGACCTACACACACACACACACACACACACACACACACATATAAATGAAGTCAAATATAAATCTATTAACATTTTTTTAAATTGACTCTAGAAGAGGTAGAAAACATCTTTGGAAAGCTTATCTTAAACTTGTTCTAAATAAAATGGTCAGCCTGCTATAGTCATACTGATCAAACGTTCAAAGTAACAAGTACTTAGATTGAACAATTTAAAAAATGGCCAAAAACCACTAATTTTTTTATTTAACCTAATCCTACACTAAACAATTTCAAAAGCATAAAAAAACTCAAAAAGCTTTCTAATAATTTCAAGCTAACCTTACCTTGATAGACCATATGCCAAAAAGCAAACTGTGTAACCAATCGCATTTAAGAATACAGACACTAAATTCCAGATTAAAATTTAGTATACTGAATTTGGAGGCATCATGAGTAACTGAAATTTTACCGGAAAGCGATATAGCATACTGGTTACTAGCACAGGCTCCTAAGTCTCATGACCCTGAGTTTAAATTCCACCCTCAACACATACTAGCAATGAAATGTTGTTTTAGTTCTTTTCTGTTTTCTTCAACCACAACACGCAAGGGGGAAAACAATTGTGCTCACCTAATAATGTGTTTGGGAAAAAATTAATGAAGAAAAAGGTTTTTAAAGCTCTAAACACAATTCCTTAACACAGAAATATATAACATTCCATATATGTTATCAATACAGTCATTTTTATTACTGACACAAATTAACACATAGGTAACTGCAAAAGGAAAAACAAAAAGGCATCTGATAAAGAATCAACATCTAAATCTGTTTTCAAAACATCTTCAAAATTTAAAAGACTATAAGGAAATCTCCATATCATAATAAAAACACAATACATAACAGAAACTAACATTAACCCCAAGAGTATTCTGTAATCTTAGCTAAAGCAATAACAATGAAAAACGAAGTATGAGTATTAACAAGGAATAGGTCAGAATGATAGTTACTTGCAAATGATATGAACTATAAACATAGAACATTAAAGAAAATCAACAGAATATTTTTTTTTAATATTTTTTGTTTGGTTTTTTTGAAATTTTTTTTTACTTTATAAAGTTTCTTATTTTTTAACATATGTAATTATTTTCCATCATTTACAATACAGTAGTTACACTGACACTCCAAACAGAAAAGCAAAGTAAAAAATCAAAACACCAACTTCTATTTCATGTAACTAGACTTATACAGAAATTAGAAGGTTAAGTAACAACTAGTTAATATATTGTATCATTTATCTTGAATGTATCATAGATAAGCTGCTATATAACGATTGCCACTTCAGATAGCTGTGAAATTAGGTGATTAACTAGTTGTTACAGAATATTTATTAAAACTGATGAGAATTCATTAAGGCAGCTGGATACAATGTTAGTATACAAATCAAAATGAAGTTGAGAAAGAGAAAGAATAAGAAGGGAGTATCTGAATCATGTCTCTTTGCCCAAATCAAGTCTTATGCTAGTAACATAACCAACTATTTAGTACTAAAGAATATCCCTGTTATGTAATGTTTATGGTGATTTACATAATGTTAACTGTCCCTTGAAATGCTGTACTATATTTTTATAATGTTAAGTGATAACTGATTTTGAAAGTACTAAATAATTTAACTAAAACATTTACCCTGCATCCAGTTTGTATTATTTTCCAAGTCTGGCTTTACTCTTAATTTGGTTGATCTATGACATCCTCCCCACCCAACTCCTCACTGTAATTAAGTGAAAGTTAACTGCTGACCCATTAAATTCCTTCTGCCTCCATCTTCTAGTATTTATTTTTTGTCCTCCCTGTCCAGAAATAAATGCATGCTTATCTCCACCAAACAGTCAGGATCTAAAGGAGTTGCTCATGTCTAATCATACTACCTTTAAGGCTTTAATAGAAGATTCGGTCACTTAATGACTTGCCCAAGGTCACAGAAAGGTGATTTAGACCACTCTATGGTCTTTTCACTACACAGCCTATACTCTACACAGTTGTCCACTATTTCTCAATAATTAAATCTTGAGATTCAGTTAGTAAATTAAAATAAGTACTGCATTTGCATTTCTTTTAGAAAACATTCACTCATTAGTTCACTCATCAAATACTTACTGAAACCTACTATGTGCAAGAAACCATTCTAAGCTCTAGGGTAAAACAAAATAAGCAAAATACCTAACTTATGAACCTTATATTTTATTCACCTCAGAGAATGCATTTAATGTAAATAGCACCCAGCTCACTTCACTCTATAAACCAATTTGGGGGGGCGCCTGGGTGGCTCAGTCGGTTAAGCGTCCAGCTTCGGCTCACGTCATGATCTCACGGTTTATGAGTTCAAGCCCCACGTCGGGCTCTGTGCTGACTGCTAGCTCAGAGCCTGGAGCCTGCTTCGGATTCTGTATTTCCCTCTCTTTCTGACCCTCCCCTGCTCACACTGTCTCTCTCTGTCTCTCAAAAATAAATAAAAAACATTAAAAAAATTTTTTTTAATATATAAACCAATTTGGACCTGAATCTATGTATGTATCAAATTTGTGAGATCTAGGGATCCTACACGTAGGTAAATACCAAGCACAAATACTGAAGGTATATCTTCAAGACTAAATTTATGCACAGGATTTAACTATAGCTAATCTTTTTCTTTTAATGTTTATTTTTGAGAGACAGAGAGAGACAGACTGCATACTGGAGGGGAGGGGCAGAGGAAAAGAGAGAATCCCAAACAGGTTCCACATTGCCAGCACAGAGCCCCATGCAGGGTTTGATCTCATGAACCAGAGATCATGACCTGAGCCAAAATCAAGAGTCGAACGCTCAACGGACTGAGCCATCCTGGTGCCCCTCACTATAACTAATCTACCACTGACCACCTCACCTGTGTCACCTAAGCCTCAAAAAAGCAGCTTTCTGCAGTTTTTACTACATCTCATAACTCTGTGCCATGGCCAAACTTCAGCAATCAAGCAAAGAACACATCAAGAGGAAAAGACAGTCCCTTGCCTTATACTTTGCAGGTGAACAAAAGACAGATGAAAGCTCTGTATTGTGCTATTAAAAAAAAAAAGAAAAAGGTTACTAATCATCCTTCTGAAAAAAAAAAAGAATCCTGAAAATACAGGAAACTGTTCCAACTACCAGAATAGAACTGTATACATAAATATATACATCCTTTTTTTTTAGTTTATTTTTAAGAGAGACAGAGAGAGAGTGTGTGATCAGGGGTGGGGCAGAGACAGAGGGAGGCAGAGAATCCGAAGAAGGCTCCAGGCTCTGAGCTGCCAGCACAGAGCCTGATGCAGGACTCGAACACACAAACCATGAGATCATGACATGAGCTTAAGTCAGACGCTTAACCAACTGAGCTACCCAGACACCCATAAGTTTTTTAAGGGAAGTAGAAAATCGGCTAAAGTTTTGGTTATGCAACATGCACTGACACTTCTTGTCTTCCTGATAATTCATAAAGTTTCTAAATGAAAACGAAGAGTTTCACTTTTGTTTCTTCTAAAGTGCACTTCCTAGCTACTAGCTTGAAGTCTGCTTCCTAGTTACTACTTTGCTGAATTTAAATCTATCAGTTTATTTGTAGTGGATAGTTTAAAATATTTATACCTATATAAATAGCTTTAAATAGTTCTAATATGAGTAACAAAGTAACAGTATATTAATGCAAAAAGCAAACAAGCACATTGTTTCTTAAAACACACACACACAAATACAACTATGGAAATATTAAAATAAATGCATAATATTGCCCCCCCAAAAAAAGTTGCCTTATATCACTAAAATGATCTAACACATACACACACTAAAAATAGCATCATAATGGTAATATTGTGGATTAACAACTACTCCCTCTGTGTAAGGAGGGAGTTCATTAAACTAGTACATTGGATTTGATGGCCAAAATCACTTTCAATAATTTGATTCCTGATCCTACAATTTTATGCATAAACCTCTGAACCAGGCAGATCTGCACTGTCTGGTTATATGCTAAAGAAGTACTTTAGTCAAAATCAATTTAAAAAAAAAACTGAGACATTTCTTGCTACTGTTCAAACTTAAGAGATGTGAAAAGTAGGAGCCACTTTGAAATTTCCCACTTTGAAACAAATAGGCTTCAATATGCAACACTGAAGAGAACTATAAACAAACAAAAAGATACCAAACTTATAAAATACTGCTTACCATACATATGAACACAAGATCCTGCTTTAAGTATTAACACTCTGTCACATACTCAACATCCAAAAAGTCAAGTCTAAGAAATTCAAAATAGAATAGAAACGATTAGGAGCTAAACTGTTCTAAACTCCCATTATTAAATCTAGAATCCTTTCACTGTAAATAAACTGCAGTCTGCAACAGTCTTCTCAATTGACCGGTAACCAGGAGTTCCAGAGACAACTTTCCCGACGTGCCTAAAATAACAATGCACTATCAATGCTTTCCAAAATTCGTGAGCATCTTCAATTACCTCAAGTACTATCATAGAATTCTAAAAATAATCTCAAAGCTAAAACTTAGCAGACAAGGCAAAAACTTAGCAGACAGTGAGTGTACACATAGTTTCTTTTGGAGCAGCAGGCCTTATTCTAAAATCAAGCACAGGTAGGATAAAAACTACGCCAAAACTACAATAGGGTGGGGCATTCATTACTCACCAGGATAAACCAAAAACAGCTTTCCGGGCTGCTCACAGTAAACCCTGGTTATTCCCCAAATTCCAAAACGACTAGAGCAATGTTTTCTTTTTGCGCAAAATGCTTTTCACAAAATGACAAGACAAAAAAAAAATCTTTTTAATTAAGTCACAACCATCAACTCTTGAGGGTATGGAGCAAGCCATGATAGTGCACTTGAGATTCTGAAAGGAAATCTCGAATAAAAGGAACATCTCTCACCACTCACTATAAAAGATCTGAAGCTTCACATAGGTTTTATTTTACTTTTTTTAAGTGAGTGACCATCGGAATGTTTGAGTCAAGAGTAAAGGGTGAAGGAGGGAATAAGGTCAAACTTAGGGGACAAAAGATTCCTGGAATAAACATGGCCAGGAAGGCTTCCTTTCTTGGGGATTAGTTTCTATATTCAGAAAGAAAGAAACAGAAACACGTAAAGGAAAAAGAGCCACCCAAATCTTCTACTTCTAGAGTCCACCAGGTAAACGTACCTGCCCCGCCAGGCAGGCAATTCAATTCTAGGGGAGACCCTTTTGTAAACTAGCAGGCCCGGAATGCTCCCACCTTCGAAATACAAAACTGTGTTCAGAAAGGATGACAACTGGCTCTTCCGTTTTTCAAAAGAAAGGAGGCGGTGAATAAAGTTTAATTCAGAAACCCTAGAGAGGAGTGCAGGAATGTGAGGGTCGCTCTCAATACACAGCCAGCACTGCCGGCTACAGGAAAACAATCGGCAAGAAGGAAGTGGCTTGAAACCCACTAACTACACCCCACTTCCCACACGCAACCTCGCACTAGACGCGACGCCCCCAAAGGCGACGGGCAGGGACAGCGGGCGGCAGGGGTGCAAGCCCAGGGCAGCGGAGGCCCGAGCGGCGGAGGGGGAAGGCCGGGTGAGGACAGCACGTCGGAAGGAGGAGCGGGGCCGGGCCGCGCCGGCTCCCGGGCTCGCCTCACCTTCTGCGCTGCGCTCTGCTGCAGCACATTCTGCTCCACGGTCATGGCCCCCGCGACGCCGGCGGCGACACAGGCGGCGGCGCGCGGCTCCTCGCGCCTCCGCCGGCCCTGGCAGCCGCGTTCTGCCGAGCTCCAGGGAACGGCGCGGACCGCCGGGGAGTACAGCGCCCCCGCCAGCC
>NC_043704.1:28508606-28539061 GCF_006229205.1 Suricata suricatta
GCTAACTTCCAAGACAAGGCGAAGGGCAGCGTTCTCTCTGTACCCATGGACTTGTCGGATCGCCAGCTTTCCGAACTACTCCAAGACAAAACCTTTCCCTCTTTGGGTAACGTCCCAAAACCGTGCTGGGTCCCTGAACCCCAGCTCCTTTCTGTGTCTCCAGTCGTCTACCCTATAACCTTTCTAGGAATTTCACAAACAGTAAACTTGCCCAAAGGGAAAAGGTAAGTGTGATTTAAGCAAAGGACTGTCAGAATTCCTTTGGTGCAATCTACTTTTCTCCTTAACAAATCATTACATAAATGAATATTGACATTCTCTGTCTACTTTATTCAAACATGTGCCAGTCGCTGAGAGGCTCTGGAGAAATTAGGTTTTATTTCCTGAAGATTTGATAAAAATGAAAGATGGTCTACACAACAGACATTATAACAGAAGTATCACTGCCCAGATGGTACATAATTCTAATATACCGGTTGCCAAACAATTAGCAAGTAACCTTTCTGCATTGACTGTGTATGGAATTGTAAAAAAAAAAAAATAATTAGAGAAATAAGCTATCTCTATCCTCAAAAAAATCTTGAGTTTCAACTAATCTGGACATAGGAGGTGAGGATGCAGCAATAAGAGGGGCATAATAATCAGTGAATATTGTCACAAATGCAATACACACATATACAAATCCGGGTGTAATTTTTAATTTGATGACAAGATAAGCAAGCTTAGAAAATGATCACTGAAATATTATCTGGTTTTATTTAATAAACATGGATCATAGTAGCCTTTGTAACCAATCTCTGCAGTTTACAACCGTCTTTACTCTGCACCTTAGATGTATTCAACCACCTTTTGAGACCTTTCCCTTAAGTCTTCATATTTGCTCATTTGACTTTGACATATTACAAGTTTTATTTTACTGCTATCCTATGTTTTTGCCAGAGGAATTTGAAAAGTTGTGAAATAGTTCAAAAACTAGAATGTTAGGAATACAACAGTTCCTATAGAATGCACAATTTTGTTACGAGAACACTGAGACCCAAAGAAGGTTATTTGCCAAAGAAAACATACTAGAGCCCCTTGTACCTCACTTATAGACCAAAGTGCTTCCCAACATATCACCTTCACGTTTCTCTGTATTATGGATTAATAAAAAACCTCTATTTGGTTCATTACATTTGAATATAAAAAAGTAAAACAACATAAAAATCTAGTACTGTAGTTAGAAAAAAAGATATTGCCATATACTAAGTTTAGTTTCAAGAATTTGACAATAAACTTTCCTCTAAGTGGCACCTGCATGGCTCAGTCAGATAAGTGCTGGACTCTTGATTTTCGCTCAGGTCATGATCTTGTACTTCATGAGACAGAGCCGGTGTTCGGCTCTGCACAGACAATGCAGAGCGTGCTTGGTATTCTCTCTTCCTCTCTTTCTGCCCCACGCCCGCACACGTGCCTGCACTCTCTCTCTCAAAATAAAATAAACTTTAAAAAGTAAAATAATTTAAAAAAATGTTCCTCTGAGTTAAAATTTTTAATTCCACAAAAATATTATTTCACCAGTGGTTACTAGATAATCATTAAATAAATCTCTTTATAAGGTAGTCATAGTTGCCCACTTTGATCATTTATTTCCAGCTTACTTTTAATGGTTTCCTACTGACATTTTTAAAATCTCAGTTGTTTTGTATGAGAAGAAAATTTCAAGTTTCCTTATAGGCATTCTTTTTTAGAAAGCCCATAAGTGGAATGAATAGAGGATAAAAATTGAAAATTTGAGATAAATGTGCATGTATGACCCATCGCCAGATATCCTAATTCATTTTAACAATATGTCCCAATGTGAGTTTTCCTGTCCATGAGTCAGCCTTAATATGTATGGTTGTGGAAATTATATAACCTCAAGATATTATTTAGTAATTCCTAAGTTGGATTGCTGACACTCAGGTAAACACTTAAAGTGCCAAATTTCATTAAGATTAAAAATTTAGTTTTTAACACCAACTCTGGTTTTCTATGTGGGATCAAGATGATTTTTAAAAAATTTTTTAACGTTTATTTATTTTTGAAGGGGGGGAGGGGCAGAGAGAGAAGAGGACAGAGATGACAAAGTGGGCTTTGCACTGACAGCCTGATGTGGGGCTCAAACTCATGAACTGTGAGATTATGCCCTTAGCAGAAGTCAGAGGCTTAACTAGCTGAGCCACCCACAGGGAGCTTCCAAGATGATGTTTCTAACAATATTCAGTATTGTGCCTTGTGTGAACCAAGGAAATTGTTATTCTATCTTGACATTTTCTCTTTGTTTAGAAGGAGTTTGAAAATCCATTTCTGAACACCAAAAGTTTATTTAATTTTATTTTATTGATTGATGATTGATTGATTGATTGATTTTTGAGAGAAAGAGAGACAGAGAGAATGTGAGCAGGGGAGGGGCAGAAAGAGAGGGAGACAGAAAATCCCAAGCAGGCTCCGTGGCCAGTGTGGAGAGATGACATGTGTGGCTCAATCTCATGAAACCGTGAGATCATGACCTGAGCCAAAATCAAGAATCAGGCTCTTAACAGACTAAGCCACCCAGGTGCCACCCAGGTGCCCCTGCCAAAGCACATCTGTAAAACACGAATAATAGAGAAACATTTAATGCATAATGTAGATTTGAACTATTTCCATGACAAAAGAATGGTTAGTAAATCTCCTCTTGAGGAGGATCGGAATTATTTTCCTTCTTTAGGTGTATTGACGTTCTGGCATGATTTTATTTCCGCCAATTAGGGAACCATAAACAATCATTGAAAGAGGAGGTTGCTATACGGTCATAATGAGGTGTTCACACATTAGAACCTGTAAGAGTACTATCTGCGTAATACACGCACAATTAAATGCTTATTGAATTAAATGGACCGTCATGAAGGAGAGAAAACAAGTTTATTTATGCTTTTGCAGGGCATGGTAACTCTAGCTTCTCATTCCAACTGGACAGCTCTGTGGTCCTGGCAGCCATATTGTTTTATCTGACAAAGCATATCAGTTTTGGTATCTCCAGCTGGCAGTGGTGCCTCACACACTGAGTCTCCAGATGTTGCTTCTTTGGTCAGCGTGTTCACTTTCTAGGGCAGTGATAACAAAATGCCACAGATCAGGTGACTTCAACAAGAGAAATATATTCTCTCACAGAGAGAAATTTATTCTCTCTCACAGGAGGCAGGAAGTCAAAGATTGAGTTGCCAGCAGGGCTGGTTTCTCCTGCAGCCTGTCTCCTGGACTTGTAGATGCCACCCTCTTCCTGCCTCTTCATGTATTGTTGATCCACTGTGCACACACTCCCCTGGCATCTGTTCTTTTTATAAAGACACCAGTCATATTGGATTAGGACCCACTCTACTGGCCTTATCTCAACCACCTCTTTAAATAATGTATTTCCAAATGCAGTTATTTTCTAAGGTACTAGGGATTGGAACTTCAACATATGAATTTTGAGGGAACACACTTCAGCCCATAACAGTCATATTCAATCTACTTCATTTAACCCTACACTTCATAATTATGTACTATCAAATACCGTTTTGCCTTCTCCATCCCGTAACCCCTTAGATTAGTAAAAAATATATTAAGACATTTAAGGATAGTACCCCAATTCTGTTGATATTCACACTTCCAGTTGCAATAGTTTAGGGGAGAAAGTTCTGTGATTTGAAAAAGGAATCTAATCTAATGTGAACTATTTGTTTGCAAAATCTACTTTGAAAATAAGGTTTACATGGAGAAAAAGCTATTCTTTATCAACTGAGAGCCAGAACAAAAATGCAGATTTCTTGCATGAATCACTTGCTCCCCTTACTTTGAATAAATCCCAAAGCATACTCTGACACTGAAAATGACTTAGAGTTCCCAGACCCTTCCTCATTTCTCACCTTTCTTCTGCTTCTATAGTGGTAGGCACACATTTTCCTGAAGTCTTCTACTGTATGTGCACAGAGAGAAGTATGGGGTCAAAAGTGATTAATGTCCTTTCCTAAGACTTCTATCCCCTGGATTCAGAGCACATTATTGCTACATACGTGCAAATCCCAAAAAATAACCCAGGAACAGATAGCTGTGTAATCTCAGGCAAATTGCTTAAACCTTCAACATCCTTGCCTATTTGCTTTCAATACATTTCTTGCACTTCTGTTGCTTTGCTCTGAATCACAGAAAGGACTATCCTTGCATGTCCCATGCTCTCAGGTCAGCTGGCTTCAGAATGGATTTGGCGTAGTTGGAGGATTGTAGGGTGAGAGAATAAGAGAACCCAGGCTATTTCTCATTCTCCTTCTCCCTCTGCCCTTGGGTTGCTTCTCCTTGGGCTATAGATCTTTGTTGGGTCTAGCCTCCATCAAACTGGTCTTCCCAGGCTCAAGGTCCTCCTGATGAGGCAGGTCCCTGAGCTCTGGAAATCTTGCCTTCATCCATCACCCCTTCAAATTAAGACTCATAATGATTTCTTGCTGTTGCCAAACTGGTTTAACTCCCTGTCCCTGTTTGCCTTCTAGTTCTTTCATTACCTGTATAACCAATTCTTTAGAGTAAGTATCCCTTGATTTAAATACTTAGAGAATATTCTGTTTTTCTGATATGAATTTTCCTGACATGTTCTCTGGGTCAGTTCTGTCATCTATAAAATGAGAATAATAATTTAGGCCTATTTTGATAATTAAATGCATAAGTACATATAAAGTATTTAAAACAGAGTAAGGCACAAAGTGAGTGGATAATAAATGTGAGCAAGTTCATGCTTTTATTATTACTATTAGTTTTGCTTTTATTATAATTATTAGGTCTTCCTTGTGACCTATAAATTGAAAAGTGAAAACCATTAGGTAAGCACCAAGAATTAATCAGGTAGGGTTGAATATTCTTTGTCTAGAAAAACTAGACATAAAGCAGAGTTAAGAAAGGTCAGTTTACCAAATCTTATAGTCTAAGAAGGGATGGTTCCACTGACATTTCTATAAGATTTCATCTCAAATCATGTACAAAAGAACTTGTTTAGTTATTCCTAGGCAGCTACTTTACCACTAATTTCAGACCATTGGTGATTATTTAAATTTTTTTTCTTGAACAGTTAAAAAGACACAAATTTCAAGTGTGTCTTTTTAAAAAAAACATTCTAAAGACATGGCAAATCAAAAATTTATTTTTGGATGAACAATGTTTTTAGCAAGTAGAAATACAACAAAAGGAAAAACTTAAATATCAGGCAAAAATGCTACTAAATTTTGGATTCTGCACAATGACATCCATACTGAATGGGTGCTCAATAAGTGTAATTGAAATGAATTTATAAACAACAATGAAAACATTGTTCTTCATTTAAAATGAAAATTTTAAAATCTCCATTCATGCTTTCAGGCTTTCAGGAAATGCTTTTAGTATATTTAGTCTATTTGATATTATTTTATAAAATGAGATATGTAAACATTAATCTATTGTCTCAATATATTAATTTGGTCTGTTTCTCATCAAGAACAACATATGGAATTTTTTAATTTAAAGGTAAGTTATTTGGTTCTGTTCAAATCTACCATAGTTTTCAGTTTAGGTAATTATATCATAAACATCCATAATTATATGGAAATACTGACTGGGAATAAATTCTGTATAAACACAAATAGGGTAGCATATTTTACAATTAGATTCTATTGGTTTCAATTTCAGAACTTTTGCTCTAAGACTGGCCGTCCTGTCAAGTGAGTTGGATGGCTAGTCTAGGCCTTCTATTTTGAGGGGAGAATGGGAAACAGACCATTAGAGCCAACTACTATTTTTTGCATGCCTAGTCTGTGCCAAGACTCATGCTTAGCACTTCACACTTCAACTTAATCTTTGTAACAACCCTGTGATGTTAGAATTTTACACTCTTTTCACAGAGGAAGATGCTGTGGCTTATTAAGTAAACTGCCCAAGGACACACAACCAAAACATATTAAACTGGTCTGAACCCAGCTAGGAGGCCTGTCTGATTTCAAACTTCCGGCACTGTGGACCAGCCACTTTTAAGTGCAGTTGATAGATTCCTGGAGGTACGCAAAAACCCTTTCAGGGGGCTGTCAAGATTCTCCATTTTCCAATTATATATCTTTGTATCTATAACCAATTTTCTTCTTATACTTCAACCCAAACAATATATGGTAACACGTAGAATGCAGAAACAGATTAGAGAATTCTGTTGTCTTCTGTTAAACCAGGCATTACAGATTTGCAAAAATGTAAAACAGTCTCATTATTCTCACTAATCCTTTCTGTTTTGAAAAATGTGTTTTTATAAAAGTAATATTTATATTAAAATGTAATGGGCTTCTAAATACTAAATACTAGATAAATATGTTTGAAGATCTCAGTTTTGACTTCCAACACCATAAAGAGTGATTAAATATAACTTACAGACATAAAATCCACTAAGGACCTCAATAATTTTTAAAAATGTTAAAAAGTGGTCCTAGGATCAAAAATGTTGAGACTCACTGCTTTAGATTTCCATTGTCAATAGTCATTTTTGGGAGAACTAGTAATAAAACTGATCGGACAGCTCTTTATGTCTCTTAGGTATCATGTTTCAGTATTGTGATCCTTAAAGAAATTGAGGTAGAAATAAATTGAATCAAACTTTCTTCCTTATCTAACCATTCAAAAGCTAGTGTATCTCTAGGTTTAAAAATTACCATGCAGGAAAGTAGAGCCCTAGAAACGTGTGGATGAAAAAAATGAAGGACCTGTTGTTAAAAGGGTCAAAGATTATTAGAAAGTGCTCTGAAGATGTAAAAAGCAATTCAAATGCATACTGTTATAAGTTAGTATAATATTTTTGTAGTAATGAATGATGTATTTTGGTAATGATATGGTGGAAGTTAGGAACTGGCTTTGAGATAACCATAGTGATATTTAATAAATATAATTTTATTGCATGAACATAATATATTACTATATTACAACCAGCATAATATAATAAATATAATAACTTTACATTTAAGTGCTCTACCGTAGTTAAGGACCTTGAATATACAGTGTGTCTCTTTTGATTTTCACTACTTATGCTATGAGACAATGCAGGACATACTCTTTGTTCATTTTACAAATGTAGAAACCTAGTCTCAGAGTCGTTGAATGACTTACCAACAGTTCACTGCAAGTGTATCGTTGTGTTAAAACTTGTACATAGCATAATGCCTCAGCAAATATTTACTGAATTAAAATATAAAGACATCAGGTCTTTTAACTCCTAGTCCAAAGTCTTATCTCTGGGTAATGTATTTTGCAACATTGCCTCATTTGCCAACATCATTCAAAATGAATTCAAAAAGGCACATTATAGTATTCATTTAGCACTCATTTATGCAAATCTTTGTCAGGAGAGCAATAACAGAAGAAGATGATATGCATTCTTTTATTAAGGGCTTATCTTCAATCTCAAATTTGTTTGTTTCCATCTTTAAAGAGTAAGAGATGTAATGGTAACTCCTTTTCACTTGGCATGTGAGGATTAACTTCTAAAAACCAAAACACATGCACACATACATACACACACATGACTTTCACTGGAATTTTTGCAAGTATGGTAATTGCCAAATAAAGGAGAGTTTAGTATACATATTGTTTATGACAAGTCTACTTAAGACAAACCAATGATCCCACCTTACTGGCTGTTTAGAATTTCAGTACCATGGACAAAGACGGAAAGAAAACCATCTCTACCCCCCAAAAGCTTGTAGCCTGATGGGGAGACAGCTACAAATACAATGTCACAGTGTACAGGGTAATGAGGAAACTAGGAAGAGAATTAACCTGACTCTTCCTAAATAAGATGGTCTTCACTTTGACAAAGTTCACAATCTGATGAGAAAATCAGGAATATGAGATGTTAATAAGCAAATTTATTTGCCAATTACTAGAAGTCAGAGGAGGGAGAAATGGACTCTGTGAGAAAATAAAGCAAGATTTCACAGAGGTGACATTTGATATAGGTGCTGGGAAAAGAATGAAGCAAAAGTAATTGACAGCAGGGTCCTCAGGTCCCAACCTACTAAAATTTAATCTTTTTTTTACCTTTGCCTCACAGAAACTTGAAGCGAGAGGCGCCTGAGTGTCTGAGACAGTTGAGTGTCTGACTCTTGGTTTCAACTCAGGTCATTGTCCCAGGGTCATGGGATTGAGCCCATGTTATTCTCTATGCAAAGCATGGAACCTGCTTAAGATTCTCTCTCTGTCTTCCTCTGACCCTCTCTTAAGTGCTCTCTCTTTCTCTCTACAATAACAAAATACAAATAAAAATAAAGTAAACTTAAAGAGATCATGAACCTGTTGTATTTGTTTTGATCCAATTACCTGCATGCAATGAGCAGGAAGTTTTGTTTCCAAAGTCTCTTCAATAGTTAGGCTAGTTAGGCTAGGGATACGGATGGGAGGTGGGGATATGTTGGGGAATAGGACATCAGACCTCGGTTCTCAAGCACTGTTTTTGTGTATGAAACATCCTTATCTATGCTGTGAATGCTCTTCTTTTCAGTTTGTACTGGATCGGGAAATGGTGGTGGTAGTGGCATGGTGCCAGGATGACATGGCGGGGGAGAATTAGCCAATTTGTCTTTTTCTAGTATTGCACGAGACCGCTCCAAGATAACTTGGAGCTCTATAGACTCGCCTAATTCATATTCATGAAGAGAAGCCGCCACACATCAAAAGGAGATTTTCCCCCTGCCCCTGCCGGAAACGGGCCCAAAGCAGCTCTGATTAAGCCCCATACCGGCCAAAAATCATATGGAATGTTTTCCCCTTCACACCATGCTCCTTCCACACCAGGTTTTGTACATTCCCATGTTTCCTCATTAGGGTCCCTTCTTCAGGGAACCAAGTATTATGCTCAGGGACCACAGAGATCCAGTCCAAGCGTGAAGGAGCCACATGCGTGCCAGCGGTGCGAAACAGACGATGCAGTAAAGCAATAAAGGTCCCACCCTCACCGTGGGAATTCCCCAGGCCGGGGTTGTGTTTGACTTACCACCAACCATTCTTGTCGCTCTGGGAAAGATGTATTCCAGGTCACTGTTTGGGCGCCACTTGTGGGAGGTTCTTGGAGAGACCTGACTAGTGAGACAGAACGACATTTCCAGAGACTGCCAGCTGCTAATAGAAACAAGGACGTTCCCAAACCCCAGAACATGACCACACACCTTAATGGAAGCGTGAACAGTCCCAGGGAGGCTGGGCACCATGACTGCTGAACAGTCCCGACAAGATGGGGCACTGTGAAAAGGGACGGTCCCAGGGAGGCTGGGCACCGTGGACGCCCCCAAAAGAGATGGAAACGGACCAAGAGCTGAGGGTTAATGGCAAACTTTATTAAGACCAGCATCTTATTTTATAGCCTCCTAGCAAGCCTGGAGAGCATAGTAAACGTTTGGTCAGCAGTAAATGTTTAACCAGAACAATTAAGACAGTTACAGAGCGGGCAGAGCAGGAACAGCTTGCGCGGGTATATCTCTGGTGCTGCAGCTTCATATCACACTTGGCTGATGACCAAGAAGGCTCTGTCCTGCACGTCCTCCTGGGACTTCATCAAGTCCCTTGTTCCTAGCGTCTTGGGAGAAGTCTGATAAGGATGTTTCATACAAAAAGGACAGTGCTGAGAACTGAGGTCCGATGTCCTAGTCCCCAACAGGGATACCCTCAAGAATGGGGATCATACTTCTTGAACATTGCAGAACACTTATTTCACTTAAATGGATCACCCATAGGTGTGCATATGAATAGCAACTTCTGGGAAGTCTAGAAGTCTCCAGAACCATTTTGTGTTATCTCCTTCTTTATGTTAACTATTGCCAAAAGTGGCCATATAATTGGACATTAAAGAATCTTACTGTGACGTTTTAAAATTCTCTGACTTTGTTTCCAGTCTTTCCTGAAACTCATATCTGCTTCACATTTTTATCAACAATGCAGTCAAAGTAAGCATATTTCTTGAAAATACCGACACTTTGTATTGGATATATCAGGAGTTATTTTTGGGGTAAAGGCAGCCCACTATCTGAACCCTGTGTTTAGTAAACTAGCCATTGTATCTTGGTGAGATGTAAGGCCCCGCCTACTGCCACAAAAACCAAAAATGCCAGATACTTGCTCTCTCTGAGCCATAGAAACTCTGCCAGTCACTTGCTCCCTCAGGCTCACTGAATCTCCAGCTAGTGAAGCAAAGAAAGAGATAATTTAGAATTCTTTCCAATGGTGGGATTAGTTGGGTGAATGGGAAGGTGGTGATGGTGAGGGCTTCACAAGTGGTGTGTAGTGGAGCCAAGGATGTAGCAACACACTGCACTGGCTTGAAGTTTCATCTCTTTAATGGGAGTTCTAGGCTCCCCCGCACCTCGGTTCCTATTCATTTTCCAAGCTGAATTCTCTCTTCTACCTTTTATTCTGTCAGCTGCCAACTTGGTTTCCAGCACACTTTTTTTTTTTTTCTTAACGGCAGAATTGATTTCTGTCACTTATAACAAGAAACCCTTACTGGCCCAGTTTCCTCTAAGTAACAGAATGTATAATGTAATTGTTTCTGGTAGTACTTCTAACTGGAAAATTTCTATGAGAAATGCATTTTAACAATTTCTTAACAATTGTTAAGTGACAGGTGATGGCATCCCAAAGGAAGGATGTCTTTATGGTTGGATATGAAGAAAGATACATTAATTTGAGAAGCTCACATGGACTCCCAAGCCCAAGGGGATAAACTTTCACTAGACTTTGCAATTCCAATGCTTGCCAATTATAACCAAAACATAGCTGGTTATTGGATACAACTCATTCCCAGTTGGGAACAATCAGAAGAGGGAATATAACTAGGAGATGGGAAGGGTAGTTTCTGAGCAGGGTTGAACATAAAAAGAACCAGGGTACTATAAAAAAAAAGGAATTCATCCACAAATTTATTCATTCAAAGAACATTCACAGGATGTTTATGTGTAAGTAAAGGAAAACACTAACAGAACCAGCTTTCAAGAGGAGTCCAGCTTTGAAGAACTGTATGAAAATAGAGACATGTACAAATCTTAATATGATGATACAGGGCTATCACAGCTACCTATAATAGGCTTGTGCATTCTATACTTCTTAATAAATTACCAGTAACTCGGTGGCTTAAAATAACTCATTTATATTATCTCACGTTTTCTGTGAGTGAAGAGGATAGGCCGGCATACCTGGCCCCTCTGCCCAGGGTCCCACACAGCTACAATCAAGGAAGCACCAGTAACTGGGTCTCAACTGGGATTGAGGCCCTCCACCAAGCTGTCACGGCTGTTGGCAGAATACATTTCCTTGCAGCTGTAAAATGCTTAGCAGTTTTCTTCCAGACCAGAAGGAAAAAGAGAGGCTCTAACCCTCTTGAACAGGTCTTGTGTGATTAAATCTGGCAGTTGCCAGGAGGTGCGTGAGGGAGTGGGTGAAATACATAGGGGGAAAAACCCATACTTTTTAATTAATTAATTAATTAATTAATTTTAATAGTTTATTGTCAAATTGGTTTCCCTATAACACCCAGTGCTCTTCCCCGCAAGTGCCCTCCTCCATGACCACCACCCCCTTCCCCCCTCCCCCTCCAGCCCTCAGTTCGTTTTCAGTATTCAATAGTCTCTCATGTTTTGAGTCCCTCTCTCTCCCCAACTCTTTTTCCCCTTTCCCCTCCCCCTGGTCCTCCATTAGGTTTCTTCTGTTTTCCTGTTAGACCTATGAGTGCAAACATATGGTTTCTGTCCTTCTCTGCCTGACTTATTTCGCTTAGCATGACACCCTCGAGGTCCATGCACTTTGCTACAAATGGCCTAGCACAGCAGTCAGACAACAAAAGGAAATAAAAGGCATCAGAATCAACAAAGAAGAAGTCAAATTTTCACTTTTCACAGACGACATGATACTGTACACGGAAAACCCGATCGACTCCACCAGAAGCCTTCTAGAACTGATCAATGAATTCAGTAAAGTTGCAGGGTACAAAATCAATGTACAGAAATCGGTTGCATTCCTATACACCAATAATGAAGCAGCGGAAAGAGAAATCAAGAAACTGATCCCATTCACAATTGCATGAAAAATCATAAAATACCTAGGAATAAACCTAACCAAGGATGTAAAAGACCTATATGATGAAAACTATAGAAAACTTATGAAAGAAATTGAAGAAGACACCAAGAAATGGAAAAACATTCCCTGTTCATGGATCGGAAGAATAAACATTGTGAAAATGTCATTACTACCCAAAGCAATCTACACATTCAGTGCAATCCCCATCAAAAACCAATACTTTCAAAGCATTTCAACAGAGTGGAAGACACTCGTAAGAATCTTCTGTGTGTCAGGCTCTTCCAACATTCAAGGGGGACAGTTCTGTCCTGGAGCCACACTGATTTAATCAAGTCCCATCTAACCCACATTCTCTTTATCTTTATTTACCAATCTAAGTTTGCAATCTGGTGGTTTTTGTTTGTTTGTTTGTTTGTTTTTGCCATTTAAAATACAGAATTCTTACAGGATTGGCACATCCCCTGGGACTTTTGTCCTAAAGATCTGGGAAATAACTCTCCCTTATGAAATTCTAGCCTTCTTATCACTTCCACTTTTGATATTTGTCTAAAGAGTTGACAGATTGCAAAGGACTTTGTTTGCAAATATTCATAGTTCAAAGAGTCTAACCTATATGGTCAAGGGTGATATATTAATTTATTATCAAAGTTAAGCAGAAGAAAAATAAAAACAGACATATATCAATGATAACAAATTTGGGTATGAAATTTCCTCTTGAAATTTGTATTTTTTATAAAGCATATAACTAAACAAAAGTTTTAAGAAGAGTCATTTTAATTTTCCAACTAGTTTTATTGTTGTTCAACAAGAAATAAATTTTATTGGAACAAAGCCAATGTGGAAAATATTTTGCAATGAATAGACTGAAATGATCTCTCTCTCTCTCTCTCTCTCTCACACACACACACACACACACACACACACACATCAAAAAGCCTCATATCTGAGAATCCCCAACTTATGGTTAGTAACATTGGAACAGTAAAATAGTTTCCATCTTACTTTAGTTAGAATTTACGCAGCACAAGTACTTTGCTGTTTAAATATTTATTAATGTGTTTAAATATTAAATAGAAAACTTCTCTGATACTAGACGTGCACTAAAACAAATTGAAATTGGTTTCTGAGTTTCAATATTGATATTCTCTTTGGGAACAACTGAGAAAAAGAAAACTTAATGACCAAAAGTTGCATTCAGGGACATTCTTAAAGCCAAAAATAAGATATATACACTGTATTTAGATTGGTAACTAAAAATCCAGGGAATCTTTATATTCTTATCTCTCAACTCAACTAAATAAAAACTTAGCACCCTTCTTCATTCTTAAACTAGGTTGTGGCATGCAAGTCAAACATACATGGGTGGGGATTATTGTCTTCTCTCTGGAGGTAGAAAGATTTTTCAGACATTTTATTTTTATTTTTTGATATTTTGGTCCTTCCTGAACACACTGGCATTTGAAAGAGTATATTCTGCCTATATTTTATAACACAAGTAGCATTTACTGGATTTACAAAGTCAAGTAGTTTCCTTTCATATTCTGGATAAAATAGGATATTAATTATGCTATGGTCATTTTCCAAACTTTAATTTGTTTTTTGCTAATTCTATTCTTAAGGTGATAAACAGATATTTTTCTTTTTCCTTTATATCTTCCTGAATAACCAGCCAGTGTCCCAAATGTAATCATAAATGTGAGTCATACAACGAATGTGAATAAATCACAAGGCTAGAAATAGATTTTTCCCATGTCACCACAATTCAAAAAGAATTTTAGCAATCTCAAAGTTTTAATTCAGGTCTATGCTAATTCCGGGGTACAAGTGGTCTGTTCTACATTAATTTATTGCCTTAACTTGGACTGTTCTCATTTTTAAAAGATAGTGATAAGTTTTCACAATATTTTTGTGTGTAAGGCATTCCATTTTAGTGACATAGTTCAAACACAAATGAATGCCCTATCTTTTAGTATGGGAATTAATTTATAAGCCTTCCTTATTGCTTATCAATTTTCCCCGACATACTAACCATATTTTTAAATTTTAAATTGATTTTTGTAACAAAGGATTTTAAATTGATTTTTGTAACAAGGGATATATTGCCCTTCTGTTTGATACTGTATTAGATCATTAATGACACTTCTAGAAGACAGCTACCAGCTAAGTATCATACGTTTTTGTGTATACATATACATATGCCAATTTTACAAACAATCTGATAGTGAGGAAGTTAAGGTTATTTTCTTAATAAGCCAACATTATAGCTGGAGATGTATGGAGTTATTCTTAATTAAGAATAATTCTATTTGTCAACAGAATAGAGACTTTTGGAAAATTTTTTAAATTGGAATTTATTCACAGTTTTTTGGGTTTTGTTTTTTGAGAATTTAGAGAGCCATCTCAGACTTTAGGAAGTAGTTGAAAATCATACTTACATCCTGTAATATACTATTGATGCTAGTTCTGATTAAACTATTAACATTTTATACTTACCCAAGACATTTTAAAATATGAAAGTGGAAAAAAAAAAGCTTATGACATATTGACGCTTCTCAAGGAGAATTATGCCTTAATGCAGACTCTACACTTAACACTACTTTTCCGTTATCAAAGTTTGTTGTCATTTAAGTATGGAATAAACATCCAAATGAATATTTATCCAAAGATTCAAAGGATATTTAGATTAGCCAGGCAGTGGCTGAGGTTCAAGAGTAAAGTAGGACAGGGGCACCTGGGTGGCTCATATGGTTAAGTGTCCGACTTTGGATCAGGTCATAATCTCTTAGTTTGTGAGTTCGAGCCTCATGTTAGGCTCTAAGCTGACAACGTGGAGCCTGGAGCCTGCTTCAGATTCTGTGTCTCCCTCTCTCTCTGCCCTTCCCCCACTCATGCTCTCTCTCTCTCTCTCTCTCTCTCTCCCTCCCTCTCTCTCTCTCTCTCTCTTTCAGAAATAAATTGAAACACTGAAAAAAAAGTAAAGTAGGACAACAGCCTTTGCTGTCAAAAAGCCTAGTTTCTACCAGAGTTAAAACATAGGTAAATACAAATGAGAATAGATGCAATCATGTTGAAGAGTAACAAAAACAGATGTGATCACTTCTAAGGGGGAAAAATCAATGCAGCACACTGAATGTTTGTGTCCCCCCACCTCCAAAATCACAAGTTGATATCTTAATCCTACTTGTAATGGTATTAGGAAGTAGAGGCCTTTGAGAAGTGATTAGGTCAGCAGGGCAGAGACCTCATGAATTGAACTAATCCTCATGAATAGATTAATGCTCTTATAAAAGGGACCTCAGAGAACTCTCTCACCCTCTTTCAACCATAGGGTACAATGAGAAGTCAGTGTACAATGAGAAGTCAGCAGTCAGAACCCGGAAGAAGGCTCTCCTCAGAACCTGACCATGCTGTAACCCTGATTTTGGACTTCCAGCATTGACAACAGTAATTAAATGAATGTCTGTTGTTTATGCCACTCAGTCTATGACTCTTTGTTGCAGCACCCAAAACCAACCAAGACTGAATAAAGTCTTCATAATAGCAATGACACAAATTGTACCCAAAGAGATGTAAGTGCTTTCAGTTGAGTGGACAGAACAGCACTATCAAATAGCACAGAAACTTGAATCATCCTTCTGGACACCTCAACAGTGCTATTTGGCAGCATGAAGGATGGTGGAATAAGAAGAGTCAAGGAGGGGTTAAGGTTGGGAAGGCTGGTAGAGACCAGGTAATGTAGAGCCTTTCACCATGCAAAGAAGGTTTAACTTGCAAGACAATGTTGTCTATTACTTGTTTTCAGTATTTTTAGGAGTATTTCTAGAATATGAGCTACTTTTCCTAAGAAATATCATGTAGAAAGCCAATTTATAAAATTATATGTAAGTGAGACTTCTCTGATTAAGTGTAAGGTGCTGAGGGTCACTGTAGTTATACAAAAACCTATTTCAAATGCTTGTCACATAAATACATACATTCAAAGAGCAGGCACCTTGTCTTTTGAACCTTGAAGATGGCATGTCCACTCATCCTTTCTCCAACAGGATAAAGGCTTTTATTCCTGGTTCTATAAAAAACATGAAGAAGAACTGCAAGGGAGGAGAATGTAGCCATATGGAGAAGGTGTCGTTGTTATTTTAGACATCTCTACCTCTACCTGAGAAGAGACCTGCTTTTGTTTGAAAGGGTCCTGAGAATGAGGTTGGATTCAGTGGCTAGTGAAACCAGCCAGGAAATGCATTACTTTTTTATTAATTCTCCAATTTATGGTTTCCTCAGGTTATTGAAATTTGGGATTGGAGTTGATGTTAGGTACAAAACAGTGACTTGCTATATATTTTGTGAAAGAAGAAAGGAGGAAAGAAAGAAGGGGGGCACTATTTATATTGGGAAGAAAATATTTGAGAAAGAAAAACGAAGAACCCTTATATCTAATGAAGATTTTGCTTAAGTGTCTGCAGTGTGGTATGTGACATGAAAAATTCTCAGCAAAACCTTAGTAAACCATCCATTTCTCATTACTCTTTGACAGAATTTTGAGTGTTTTGTGAGAGAACCAACAACATGCTGAAGACAGCTTCTAGGTAGATGAGGAGCCAAGGGTGAGGCTGGCCAGGAAGCCTCCATAAGTGAGTTTTGGAAGACTGAATCATTTACAGTTTATTCTGAAACTTACCCCTCCCTCCCATAGTCACTTAGAAGATACATGTCACCTTAACTCACCGTTAAGGTTGTGATATCCATGAGGGTTATAATGGCAGTTGATCCCCAGGTTTCCTTGCTACTTGGTCTCCTAGTCATAGCTGCTTTTTTTTTTTACCTCTTCTTTCTGCTTGGCAACTGGTACTAAATTCATACCAACTATGAACAACCATGAAGTTAGCAGGGGTCATTGTGAACATCAGTCCCTCAGACCCTCCTTAGGAGCTATGAAATTCACCTACTCCACCAACTGATTAGAATAATAATAGGTTACAAGCTCATATTTCCCCTGGCCAGAAAACTTTCAGCTTCTTAATTTCGTGTCTTAACTGTGTTGAGAGTATCAGATGCCAGACTGGGGACAAACAATGAAGCCACCATAAACGGAAGAGACTTAGCTCAACTCCAGGGGACTCATCACCTTCAGAGCATACTTACATAGCATTCACCTTGCTATCACCCTTTCAGTGAAAAGTAAAGGGGCAAAGCATTGGGGTTGTACTTTTGTTTTTGTCAGGCCCATGAAAAGAAGAGCCAACTGATGTTTCGGAAGAAGAAATAATGAGCCAACTTCTGATATAAGGGAAAAATATAATGGTTAAAAGCCCAGACTCAAAAATGGTGCTTTTCAAACATGAATGAACATATGCATTACCTGGGAATCTTATACAAAGTCAAATTCTGATGACTAGGACTAGAATGGAGGCAGAGGATCTGTATTTCTAATAATATTACTAGTGATAAAATTTTGCTGGTCCAAGGATCCCACTTTGGGTAACAACAACAAAAAAAGTCTAGACTCAAATTGCCTTTGTTCAAGTTCTTGTTCTGGATCACGCCAAGCTATGACCTTGGGTAATTTTACATCCACACTTTCCTCATCTGTAAAATGGGAATAATAATATTACCTACCTCTATGGGTTGTTATAAAAAGTTAAAAGAGTTAATATAAATGGCACAGAGAAGGGTGTCTGGCACATGGTGGATGTCAATAAATATTTGGTGCATGATAGCTAACCTACGGAAACAATCCAATGGCTATCAAAAGGTGAATGGATAAAAAAAGATGTGGTATACATACACAATGGAGCAGTAAAATGGTGAATACCAGGGAAGGGAGGTGGCAGGGTTGTATCGGTGGTATTTAAGGGTGCAAAGCTGTAATGAGTAGTAAATAAGCCATAGAGATCTGCTATGCAGTATAATGAATACAGTTGATAATTCTGCACTATAATGATATAATGTGATAAATATTACTTCAATGTCAATCAAATTACAATATACAAATATGTCAAAGTAATATACCATACACCTTAAATTTACAAATTGTTAGATGTAAAATTTATCAAGTAAAAAAATATTTGGTGATTTACTTAGCAGCAGGATAGTAGTAAGAAGTATCTGTTTTTGAACCCAACTCTTTTATGTCTTTCCAAAAGATTCATCTGCCCTGGTAGCTTCTAACTTGGTACCATTGGTTGTTTTTGAGTCAACTCTGTAGAATCCTAATTAGGGCTCAAAAGAAGAAATGGGAAGCCTCCGTATAAGCTAGAGGAGTTTTTTTTCCCCCATCTAAGGTGAAAAATAATCATATTTGTGTTTAAGAGAATCATCTGAGAGAAGATGGGAGACAGATGGTAGGACTTGGACAAAATGAGGGTGGGGGAGATAAGCTTACAGACTCATAACAGACTAGAGAAGTGACAAAATGACCCTGAGATTAAGGCAGTGCAGAGAATTGGCAAGGGAAACAATACAAGCATGATTAAGTAGGTTGACTTAGCAAAGCATGGTATTAATTAGTGGGCACAACTGATGTTCAAGGGGAAGTGTGGGAAAGGCTTTCAATTTCCTAGCTTGGGTAAGAAGACAAACATTGGGGACCATTTGCAGAGATAGAAAGTAAAGGAGAGGAAATATGTCATAAAGGGGATGAATAAAGCAGGAAGAGAATAAGATAGCACTAAGATTGATTTTGGACACTATGAAAGTTGGCTGTGGAGCTAGATGACTACAGGTCATTAGCAATCCAGGCCAGGAGCTGGGGAGGAACATGTGTTGGTCATACAGAATTGGAAGTCATCAGTACTTTGTGTACTAAAGCCCTGAAGTCTACCCTGGAAAGTATGAGCTGTCAGAGGTGGACAAAAAGGATGCTATGAAAGAGACTGAGAAAGGAGGTTGAAACAAAGTCAAAAGAGAGGTACAGCAAGAGATTAAGGAGGAGAGTGCCTTAGTGATGAGGGAATGGTCAACAAGTCCCGAGTTCACAAAACAACATCTACTCCCCAGAAACCAGTCCTTCCTTCATGACTCCTCTACATTGCCACTGGGCCCAGTGCCCTGAAACACATTTTTCATTATGCCATGTTTAGTCCCTTCCATACTTTACAAGGTACTTTTTAACTTGGAAAATATATTTTGTTTAGGAACATAAGCACCTATGTATCTAAAGTGTTAAGAAATGCGTGACAATAATAAATACCAAACATAGAATCATAATTACCTCTGCAGAGGGTGGGACAGTTATTCTTAGGGAAGGAAGTACAGGGATTTCAACTGCTTTGATAATGTTTATTCTTCAGCTAGTAATAGGATCATGGATTTAAGTTCCTGCGTACTTAAATAATACAAAAAAAACCTATAAGAAATATATTGTAATGATAGGAATCTGATATTCATCCTGAAATTTTTAAGGTCTTCTCAGTTTGGGATCTCTGTCTCGTCTTATTTCCCACAATTGCTTTTACTATTTTCTTCTGGATCCATCTTTCCTCTACATCATCCAAAAAAGTCATTATCAAGTACATTTCTTTGGATATGTACTAGACAAAGTTCATAATGTCCTTTTGCAAGACATGCATGCATCTCCACTTAGTCAGGTATTACTCTCCAAAATCTTTACAGCCCATTGTTGGTGACTCCTCTGCAGGAAATAAACTCCAGGTTCTCTAAAATATCGTGTGTGTGTGTGTGTGTGTGTGTGTGTGTGTGTGTGTGTGTATGTGACATTCTTATCTATCATTTTCAAGTCTATCTGCATGATATTTTTCTGACTGTGTTGTTCAGTAATTCTAATCTTGATTGCACATTAAAATTAACTGGGGACCTCTTTAAAATATTGGTAGTTTGGGGCACGGGGGTGGCTCAGTCGGTTAAGCGTCTGGCTTCGGCTCAGGTCAGATCTCACAGTTCGTGGGTTCGAGCCCCACGTCGGGCTCTGTGCTGACAGCTAGCTCAGAGCCTGGAGCCTGCTTCAGATTCTGTATCTCCCTCTCTCTCTGCCCCTCCCCTGCTCGCACTGTCTCTCTCTGTCTCTCAAAAAAAAAAAAGCATTAAAATATTGGTAGTTTGACCTCAACTTAACAGGCTCCACTTCAAACAGGCCTGACTAAAAATTTTTTTGAAAAGCTTCCAAGGTAATTCTAATATGCAGATATAGCCTGATCATGCCCTAAAGGCAGGGCAACCTTTTCTTAGCCACCTCACCACTGGCACAGAATTTTACATATATGAGAAGTGAAATACGAGCATGTAAAATATGTGAATATGAGGTCAAATACCAATTTCAGTCAATGAAAATAGGAAACTCTAGTAATCTTAAACTAATAGACTATTCTTTTTCTGACATTACAATACATATTGAAAAATCCACTTAGCAGTATTTTGACTTTAAATGTTGTAACATAATAAATATTTGGGAACAACTTACCAAAACATGCAAACATGAATAGCAGGACGAAATTGAACACTGACTTGAGTGATGTTAAATACTTGAATCCAAGGAGACAAGGCCATTAATAAGAACTTTCAGTTTCAATGTTTGACAATGGATCCTTAATCCCAGAAAGGATCAAAGCAGCAGTGGACAAGTGTAAAGGATATAGCATGAAGAAGGTAGGGCATTTGGGGAAAGAATGACAATGCAAATATGTTAAACAAATTTAGCCAGGATGCTATGAAATAGTGGAAAAAAATGTAGGATCCTATTTTAATTCTCCTAACTAAATCTTAAAGACCTATATTGCTCTTTAGAGGCAAATGGTATTTAAATGTAAAGTTGCTTCATCTTTGCTAGTTGTGTTAAAGTATATTCTTCTATTTGCAAAAGTCTTGACAGCAAGAGTTAGGTGATTATTTATATCATTGACATCCCATCAGAAAAAAGAATACATTTTTTAATGTTTTTTATTTTTATTCTTAGAGACAGGGAGAGAGAGAGAGAAAGAGAGAGAGAGAGAGAATCCCAAACAGGTTCTGCACTGTCAATGCAGAGTCCACTGTGTCACTAGATCTTACCAACCGTGAGATCATGATCTGAGCCGGAATCAAGTTAGACGCTTAACCAACTGAGTCACCCAAGGTGGCCCAAAACTATTTTTAAATCCAAGTTTTCGAAAGGAAAATGAATAAATATACCAGACAACTTTTAACATCTCTTTCAACCCTTAGATTCTTTAAATTACTTCTATTGATCTATCTTTGAGCTCACCAATTCTTTCCTTGGTCATGTCACATCTGCAAATGAGCCCATAGAAGACATTCTTTAATTATGCCACAGTGTTTTTGATTCTTGCATTTCTTTTTTATTTCTTCTTAGATTTGCCATCTCTATGTTTATATTACCTCTCTGCTCTTTCATGTTGTCCATTTTTTTCCCATTAGGGCCATTAATCAGTTATTTTATTTTATTAAATTTTTTTGGGATTTTAAAGTATTCCATTGGAACTAAGTATCCTGCCATTTAACCATAAATGGCATTTTAAAACCTAAAAAACTTTAGAAAAGCTGTCAGTGTAGGGGCACCTTGGATTCAGTCAATTAAGTATCTGACTCTTTTAAAAAAATTTTTAATGTTTATTTATTTTTGAGAGAGAGAGAGAGAGGGAGGGAGAGAAAGAACACAAGTGGGGGAGGGGCAGAGAGAGAGAGAGAGGGAGACATAAGGGAGACAGAGAGTCCAAAGCAGGCTCCAGGCTCTGAGCTGTCAGCACAGAGCCTGACAGGGGGTCGAATTCACGAACCGTGAGATCATATCCTGAGCCTAAGTTAGAGGTTTAACTGACTGAGCCACCTAGGCACCCCATCATCTGAATCTTGATTTCAGCTCAGGTCATGATCTCACAGTTTGTGAGATTGAGCCTCATGTTGGGCTCTGTGCTGAGTGTGGCGCCTACTTGGGATTCTCTCTCTCTCTCTCTCTCTCTCCTTCTCTCTCTCTCTCTCTCTCTCTCTCCCTCTCCTTCTTTCTCTCTCTCCTTTTCCCTCTGTCTCTCCTGCTCATGTTCTGTTACTTTCTTTCTCTCTCTCTCTCTTAAAATAAACATTAAAAACAAATTAAAAAACAAACTCTAAAAATGTTTAAAGAAACTTTACTTTCTGTCCTCATTATTTTCATTTGCTTCTTGAGTGTCTGTGGATGAACAACTTAAGACCACTCAGTGGCTCTGCCCAGCCATTCAGTGCCCTGGGCCGCGGGAGCTTCAGACCAGTCCTCAGTGGCAGGCTGGGTGCTCCTGTCTTTAGTGAGTAACTTCTGGGTAGGCGCAGAGCACACCTCATGCTTTCAGATCAGCCTGTGACCTTGGCTTAAGTAGCAGTAAACTTAGAGGTAGAGCAGTCTGTTCACTCTGAAATTTTTCATAGTCACATAGCCTTGTCAGCAGTGACCTGCTCTCCCTTTTCAAGCCCTTCTCAGGATTTCTGTAAAGGTAGGAATCAGGCATGACCCCCCATGGATGTTCATAGGAGATAGTGCCACACATGTGCAGAACTTCCTGGGCCACCATCCACCACAGAAAAACCGAGTGGGCTCCCTTGTTGCACGGGATGGCAGTGTTCACATCATGCAGAGGAGAGTCTATCTTACACTGAGCCGTGGTACGCAGGTTAACATTAAGATGTGTCATTGAAAGGCTTGTGATTAGCCCTGGGATCCATTATGACCAGAAGTTTCATCTCCCAGATGGCTGCCTGGATCTGGTTCCAGGTACCAGGAGGAAGTGGCAGCCACAGAACAGCTCCTCTCAGGTTCTCTTCAGATGATATAGATGCCATTAATTTTCCTTTTGTAGTCACTGCCACCTGAATGGGTTCCTGCCGCAAGGAATTTGAGCACACCCCCCCCTTCATTTGCAGAATATCAAGGGCTCTGGATGTTGTGAATGTTTCCCTTTAAGTTACGACAGGAACCCGCAACAATGCTGTATGGACCCCTCTGTAGGTAGTGCAGAAAGGCTAATCATAGTTATTTAAAATTCTCTGCATGATAATCCCTAAATCTGTGTCATATCTGAGGCTGGTTCTGACCTATGCTTTGTCATTTTAGACTGTGTTTTCTTGCTTCTGGTAGGCCTTGTAATTTTTTGTTGAAAGGTGAATATGATATGTATGAATAAAACAGGTAAATAGGACATGAGTGTGAAGGTTTATGTTAATTTTTGCTGTAGCTATAGATGCCAGAAGCTTCCAATTTCTCTAGTGTCTTTATTTTCCCTCCTGACATTGGGCTTCCCTAAGTATGCCACATCAGAGAGCCTGTTCTTTGTATAACTTACAGGTGCAATCCACTGATATATTGGAACACTGTTGGTGTAGTGGGATGGTGTGGACAAAGGGGAGCATTCTATAATTTTAAAATTTCAATGTTCTAGGGGGCCTTCGTCCTTGGATTAGGACTTCCATGAGTTTATTTTTTACTAGTGGTATAGCTTCCCTTACCTACCACTCTGTACTCCCTTTTCTGGCTGAAGCTATACGAATCTATTTCCCTGAAGCTCTATCCTTGTTGACTATCTTTTGGGTGTGGGGGAGTTTGGTTTGGTTTTGGTTTTGCCTCTTTAAGTGAAACCGGAAGGCTGCAGATTGGTGGAGTGAAAGGAATTCCCTTCTGCCAGTTGGGATAAAGTTTTGAAAAAGTCCTTTCCCCAGGAGAGTAGTCCCTCATTATGGTTAAAACTGCTGTTTTTTTTCCACAGTGGTTAGTCTTGCCTTTCTCCTGCCAGGGCCACAGTGATCTTTCTCAGACCTTCATAGTGAGAACCTAGTACAGGTATTAGAACCAAAGCCCATGGAAACGTGGGCCCCTCTGAAGATGGCGATCCCCGGAAGTTTCTCACTCTTACTTTGGTCTATGCTCGGCTTCCAGCCATTCGCCAAAAGTATCCTTAAAGTGTCCCTACCAGTTTATGGCTCCTGTGGCTTCTGCTCCAGTTCAGCAAGTGTCACCTGGGGCTCTCTGGATGAACCCGTCTGTTCTGACCTGGGAGGCGATTTTCCCTGAGACCTCAGTTCTCTGCACAGCTCCAGGATAGTCATGAATTTCCAATATGTCCAGTTTTTTTTTTTCATATTGTAAGAACAGCAGTGACAACTTCCAAGTTATTTATGTGCCAGATCTGAAACCAGAAGCCTAAGTTATTTCTAATTGTGTATTTCTGAACTTGTAGGTAAATGCTACTTAAGATTTTAAGTATTCCATTGGAACTTGCCATTTAAAACCAAAAAAAAAAAAAAAAACCAACCTTTTAAAATGCTGTCAGTATAAGGGACCTGGGTGGCTCAGTCAGTTAAGCGTCCAACTCTTTTTTTTTTTTTTTTCAAATTCTTATTTATTTTTGAGACAGAGAGAGGCAGAGCATGAGTGGTGGAGAGGCAGGGAGAGAGAGACACACACAGAATCTGAAACAGGCTCTGAGCTGTCCGCACAGAGTCTGATGCAGGGCTCAAACCCACGAACCATGAGATTATGACCTGAACTGAAGTCAGACGCTTACCGACTGAGCCACCTAGGCGCCCCAAGTGTCTGACTCTGATCTTGGCTCAGGTCGTGATCTCCCAGTTCATGAGCCCTGGGTCTGGCTCTGTGCTGATAGCGTGGAGCCTGCTTGGAATCCTCTCCGTCTCTCTCTATCTCTGCCCCTCTCCTGTTAGTGCTCTCACTCTCTCAAAATAAATTTAAAAAATAATAATAAAAATGAAAAAGCTGACAGCCTTTAATATTAGTTGAAATTAATGCTTTAATTTTTGCCAATTTTTATTTTTGGTAGCGAAACTTGATTTTGGTTATTTAGTTTATAAAGCAATCACTTCTCAGTTACTATATATTGCAATCCTAAACTGCTGTTTCATGAGACTTTACTCAGTGACTACATTATAAACATTCCAATACTAATTGAGTAATGTTTTTTTTCCCACATTTTTTGTCGGTGTATTTGGGGTGTTAATATATTTCTTTACATAAGTCACATCTGAAACTTTGAGTTCAGCGTTTCACTTTATATTTATGAAACTCTTTGTTCTGGTTTCTTAACCTAAAATATTTTTTAAATTACATTTGGTCTCACAATCTCAGGAATATTTTCATTATTGAAGCTTCTCTGGAATAGAGGGAACATCATGTTACTGATGGGGCTCAGAACCTATTACCCCAAAATATGGTCCTTTGGAAGATTGAATATTTGAAGCTGAAAGAATATGAGAAAGAGCATTTGTTGGAAGGATTCTCCTCTTCTCCCCGAAGAAGACCCTCATGTGAGAGGTGCCCGCCCCCCGCCCCGGAAGAAAAGTATCTTTATCTCTGAATGTGAACGAGTGGGTCTTGCTAAGTTTCCCCCAGATTACTATACTTAGCTCATTCCCTTTTAGTTCTATCACATTTTCCCACAACTTGTCACTGCTCATCAGAATGAGCATAAAAACACTCATGGTTAACTGCTTCTTTGGATCTTCACTTTCTCTTGAAGGCTCCTTTGTCACATCAAACTTATATTAAATAAATGCCTGTGCTTTTCTCTTGTTAGCCTGTCTTTTCTTTTGTTATAGAGATCCAGCCACCAACCTAGAAAGGTAGAAGGAAAAAGATATTTTTTCTTCCATGACATGTAAAGTTTTATTTGTGTGTGTGTGTGTGTGTGTGTGTGTGTGTGTGTGTGTGTGTGGTCACTGACAGATATCACCATTCTCCATGGTCAAATAATCATTATTTTGATATATTCTAAGGAAAACGTTCCCATTTGAGTGGCTCTATTTTATAGTATGATATTTTGTGTTCTATGCCAGGCCAGTTGTGGATCAGAGATGGGACTCTGTGGTTTCAATCAGCCAATTTTGGGAAGCAGAGTGCCTCTCTCTGTATGACTCACCTTTGTGGTTTCTTGAATTGCTCTTTAAGAATAGGCTTAAATAGAATTAAATTTAAATGGTGTTATATTCTTAGCCAAAGTAAACTACAACCTTGAAATTCTGTAGGACAATGAAGACAGCAAATTTTGGAGCTTAGAACTTTTGGATACAGTTCATGAAGAATGGAAACTAATTGCGATTTCTCACCTCTTCCAAGGAAACAAAATTCTGCAGAAAGGCCCCAAACTATTTTATCAGTCTGAGAATCCCCTAGGCAGAGGTTGTAAGATTTCTTTGAGTCAGCTTAATCTCTCAGTCTCCCAAAGCTATTTCACACAGTCTCCTCTCTACAAAAGCCTTCAACACCTTATCCTGTCTCCTCAGTCTTTTCTCTTTTCTTCTTTTCCTTTCTTTTCTTTAATCTATTTTTATTTCACTTTTAGTTTTATTTTTTTAATTATTTATTCTCAAGTTAGCTGACATACAGTGTAATCTTGTCTTCAGAAGTAGATTCCAGTGATTCATCACTTACATATAAAACCCAGTGCTCATCCCAACAAGTGCCCTCCTTAATCCCCACCAGACATTTAGCCCATCCCCCCATGCCCACCGCCATCAGTCCTCAGTTTATTCTCTGTATTTAAGAGAAATTTATGGTTTGCCTCCTTCTCTGTTTTTATCTTATTTCTCCTACCCTTCCCTATGATCATCTGTTTCTCAAATTCCACATGAGTGAAATCATACAATATCTGTCTTTCTCTGACTTAGTTTACTTAGCATAATACCCTCCAGTTCCATCCACGTTGTTGCAAATGGCAAGATTTCATTCTTTTACATTGCCAAGTAGTATTCCATTATAGATATATACCACATTTTCTTAATCCATTCATCAGTTGATAGAGATTTGGGCTATTTTCATAATTTAGATATTATTGATCATACTTCTAAACATTGGGGTGCATGTGCCTTTTTGAATCCGCACTCCTGTATCCTATGAATAAATTCCCAGTAGTGCAATTGCTAGATTGTAAGGAAGTTCTATTTTTAATTTTTTGAGGAGCCTCCACACAGTTTTCCAGAGCAGCTGCACCAGTTTTCCACTCTCACCAAGAGTGTAAGAGGGTTCTCCTTTCTCCATATCCTCATCAACATCTGTCATTCCCTGAGTTGTTAACTTTAGCCACTTTGACTAGTGTGAGGTGTTATCTCGATGTGGTTTTGATTTGTATTTCCCTGATGATGAGAATGATCAGCATTTTTTCATGTGTCTGTTGGCCATCTGGATGTCTTCTTTGGAAATGTGTCTATTTATGTCTTCTGCCCATTTCTTCACATGATTATTATTAATTTGGGGGGATGTTAAGTTTGGTACGTTCATTATAGATTTTGGATACTAACCTTTTATTTGATGCATCATTTGCAAATATTTTATCCCATTCCATTGGTTGCCTTTTAGTTTTGTTGTTTCCTTTGTTGTGTAGAAGCTTTTCATCTTGATAAGATCCCAATAGTTTATTTTTGCTTGTATTTCCCTTGCCTTTGGAGACATGTCAAGTGAGAAGTTGCTTTGGTTAAGGTCAAAGAGGTTCTGCCTATTTTGTCCTGTAGGAATTTGATGGTTTCCTGTCTCACATTTAGGTCTTTCATCCATTTTGAATTTATTTTTGCGTATGGTGTAAGAAAGTGGTCCAGTTTCATTCTTCTGCATGTTGCTGTCCAGTTTTCCCAACACCATTTGTTGAAGAGACTGTCTTTTTTCCATTGGGTATTTTTTTCTTGCCTTGTTGTAGATAAGTTGACCATATATTTGTAGGTCCATTTCTGAGTTCTATATTCTACTCCATTGCTCTATGTATCTGTTTTTATGCCAATACCATACTGTCTTGATGATTATAGCTTTTAGTACAGGCTAACGTATGGGATTGTGATACCTCCAGGTTTGGGGTTCTTTTTCAACATTACTTTGGCTATTTGGGGTCTTTTGTAATTCCATACAAACTTTAGGATTATTTGTTCTAGCTTTGTGAGGAATGTCAGTGGTATTTTGAATAGGATTGCATTGAATGTGTACCTTGCTTTGGGTGGTATCAACGTTTTAACAGTATTTGTTTTTCCAATCCATGAGCATGGAATGTTTTTCCATTTCTTCATGTCTTCTTCAATTTCTTTCATAAGCTTTCTATAGTTTTCAGCACACAGATCTTTTACCTATTTAGTTAGGTTTATTCCTAGGTATTTTATGTTTTGTTGTTGTTGTTGTTGTTGTTGCAATTGTAAACAGGATCAATTCCCTGATATCTCTTTCTGATGCTTCATTATTGGTGTATAGAAATGTAACTGATTTTTGTACATTGATTTTATATCCTGCGACTTTGCTGAATTCCTGTATCAGCTCTAGCAGTGTTTTGGTGGAGTCTTTCTGGTTCTCCATGTAGAGTATCATGGCATCTGTGAAGAGTGAAAGTTTAACTCTTCTTTGTTAATTTGGATGCCTTTTATTGCATTTTGTTGTCCGATTGCTGAATCTAGGACTTCTAACACTATGTTAAACAACAATGGTGAGAGTTGACATCCCTGCCGTGTTCCTGATCTAAGGGGGAAAGCTCTCAGTTTTTCCCCATTGAAGATAATATTAGCTGTGGACCTTTCATACATGACTTTTATGATGTTAAGGTATGTTCCTTCTATCCTGTCTTTCTTGAGGGTTTTTATTAACAAAGGATGCTGTATGTGTCAAATGCCTTTTCTGCATCTATTGGCAAGATCATATGGTTCTTATCCTTTCTTCTATTAACGTGGTGTATCACATTGATTGATTTGCAAATATTGAACCAGCTCTGCAGCCTGGGAATGAATCCCACTTAGTAATGGTGAATAATTATTTTAATATATGTTTATATTCTATTTGGTAGTATCTTGTTGAGAAGTTTTGCATTCATGTTCATCAGGGAAGCTGGCCTGTCATTCTCCTTTTTAGTGGCATCTTTGGTTTTGGAATCTAGATAATGCTGGCTTCATAGAATGACTCTGGAAATTTTCCTTCCATTTCTATTTTTTGGAACAGTTTGAAAATAAAAAGTATTAATTCTGCTCTAAATGTCTGGTAGAATTTCCCTAAGAAGCCATCTGGCTCAGGATTATTATTTGTTGGGAGATTTTTAATAATCATTTCAATTTCTTCACTGGTTATAGGTCTGTTCAAATTATCTATTTCCTCTCCTTGAGTTTTGGTAGGAATTTTTCCATTTCTTCAAGATTGCTCAGTTTGTTGGCATATAATTTTTCATAGTATTCTCTAACAGTTGTTTGTATTTCTGTGATGTTGGTTGTGATCTCTCCTTTTTCATCCATGGTTTGATCTATTTGGGTTCTCTCTTTTTTCTTTTTGAGAAGTCTTACTAGGGGTTTATCAATTTTGTTTATGTTTTTAAAAAAACAGCTTTAAATTCATTGATCTGTTCTACTATTTCTTGTTTTTTGTTGTTGCTGTTTTTTGGATTCTATATTGTTTATTTCTGCTCTAATTTTTGTATTTCTCTTCTTCTGCTGGCTTTGGGCTTTCTTTACTGATGCCTTTACAGCTCCTTTAGGTGTAAGGTGAGTTTGTGTGTTTGGGACCTTTCTTGCTTCTTGAGATAGGCCTGAATTGCATTGTATTTTCCTCTTAGGACTGCCTTTGCTGCATCCCAACGTGTTTGGACTATTGTGCTTTTATTTTCATTTGCTTCTATATATTTTTCTTTCTTTTTTTTTTAATAGTTTATTGTCAAATTGGTTTCCATTCTTACGAGTGTCTTCCAGTCTGTTGAAATGCTTTGAAAGTATTGGTTTTTGATGGGGATTGCATTGAATGTGTAGATTGCTTTGGGTAGTGATGACATTTTCACAATGTTTATTCTTCAGATCCATGACCATGGAATATTTTTCCATTTCTTGGTGTCTTCTTCAATCTCTTTCATAAGTTTTCTATAGTTTTCATCATATAGGTCTTTTACATCCTTGGTTAGGTTTACTCCTAGGTATTTGATGGTTTTTGGTGCAATGTGAATGGGATCAGTTTCTTGATTTCTCTTTCGGCTGCTTCATTTTTGGTGTATACGAATGCAACCGATTTCTGTACATTGAATTTGTACCCTGTTACTTTACTGAATTCATTGATCAATTCTAGAAGGCTTCTGGTGGAGTCAATTGGGTTTTCCATGTAGAGTATCATGTCATCTGCAAAAAGGGAAAGTTTGACTTTTTCTTTGTTGTTTCTGATGCCTTTTATTTCCTTTTGTTGTCTGATTGCTGATGCTAGGACTTCCAGCACTATGTTACACAGCAGTGGTGAGAGTGGACACCCCTGTCGTGTTCCTGATCTCAGGGGGAAAGCTCTCAGTTTTTCCCCATAGAGGATAATATTGGCTGTGGGCTTTCCATAAACTGCTTTTATAATGTTTAGGTAAGTTCTTTCTATTCCAACTTTCTCAAGGGTTTTTATTAAGAAAGGGTGCTGTATTTTGTCAAATGCTTTTTCTGCATCTATC
>NC_043704.1:28539161-28540591 GCF_006229205.1 Suricata suricatta
AAAAAAAAAGGCTGTAAATGAGGTGAATAATAAAATGGAAGCAGCCACCACAAGGAATGAAGAGGCAGAGAGAAGAATAGGTGAATTAGAAGATATAGTTATAGCAAAAGAGGAAACTGAAAAAAAGAGAGAGAAATTGATCCAGGAGCAGGAAAGGAGAATTCGAGACCAGAGTGATGCAATCAAATGGAACAACATCCGTATCATAGGAATTCCAGAGGAGGAAGACAGAGAGAAAAGTCCTGAAGGAATACTAGGCCAAATTATAACTGAGAATTTCCCAAATCTGGGAAAAGAAATAGACATTCAAATTCAAGAGGTACAAAGAACCCCCTTAACATGTAATTTGAATCAACCTGGGGCATGACATATTATAGTGAAACTGGCAAAATATAAAAATAAAGAGAGAATTCTGAAAGCAGCGAGGGAAAAAAGGGCCCTCACATACAAGGGAAATCTATCAGAGTGGTTACAGACCTATCTAATGAAACTTGGCAGGGCAGAAAGGAATGGCAGGAAATCTTGAATGTGATGAACAGAAAAAACATGCAGCAAAGAATCCTTTATCCAGCAAGCCTGTAATCCAAAATAGGAGAGATAAAGGTATTCCCAAATAAACAAAAATTGAGAGAATTCATAAACACCAAACCAGTCCTACAAGAAATCCTAAGAGGAACTCTATGAGGGAAATTTTGCAAAGAATACAAGGTGCCAGAGATCCCACTATAAACATGAATTCTAGGGAGAATACAACGACTCTAAACCCACATTTTTTAATAATAACACTGAATGTAAATGCATTGAATGCTCCAACCAAATGACACGGATTAGCAGAAGGGATAAAAAAACAAAATCCATCTATTTGCTATCTACAAGAGACTCATTTTCGACCTGAAGATACCTTCAGGTTGAAAGTAAAGGGATGGAGAAATATCTATCATGCGACTAGAAGCCAAAAGAAAGCCGGAGTAGCCATACTTATATAAGACAAACTGGACTTTAAAGTAAAGGCAGTAACAAGAGATGAAGAAGGACATTATATAACAATTAGAGGGTCTCTCCATCAGGAAGAGTTAACAATTATAAATATCTATGCGCCAAATTCGGGAGCGCCCAAATACATAAAACAATTAATCACAGAAAGAAACAATTTTATTGACAAAAATGTGCTAATTGCAGGGGACTTTAATACTCCACTGACAGCAAGGGATAGATCAACCAGACAGAAAATCACTAAGGAAACAATGGACCTGAACGACACATTGGAACAAATGGAACTGATAGATATATTTAGAACTCTGCATCCTGAAGAGAGGAAATTCACCTTCTTTTCGAGTGCAAATGGCATATTCTCCAAGATAGATCACATACTGAGGCATAAAGCAGCCCTCCATAAGTATAAACGAATAGAGATCATATCACACACACTT